>NC_060077.1:44492584-44796781 GCF_922984935.1 Meles meles
TATGGGACAAGAGAGGAGAGGAGGAAGAAAGCAGAGGAAAGAAAAAGGAGGGGAAAACAAGGACCGTCTCATTCAGAAAGTTCCTGGAACAACTTGAGAACTCCTCTACTTCTAGCATGTAGCTGTACAATCCCCTCTCCTTACCTCCTCATGGTACCATTATCTTCACAAAAGTCTTAGCAATTTTTATGTGATTGGACATTGGGTCATGGTTGAAGCACTTTGTAACCAAGCGCAGTGGCAATAACTGATGTTCCTTCCTTTTGATCCCAACAGTGCTTTGCCAATATTGTTCTTTGCACTTGGGATTCAATTGTCCCTGGAGATGGGGGACAGGTTCCCATTCATCCCAACAGAGCCTATTACACAGGTGAGGGATCTGTCAATTGATTGCCTCTTGAGATTGCTTCTAAGAAGGGACGACCAAATTTTCAGCCCCATAGGCAATATCACATTCTGGTCTTTATTTGATGTCATATTCTCTCTAACTGCTCATGATATGCTAGGTCTCTTTTCCTTAGAGTATCTAGAGAATAGTATCCATACATGCACTCCTATATCTCTATTATATTTAAACCTGTTTATAACTACCCAATTTTCCACCAAACCACATAGCCACAGCAAATGGTTTTAACTCTGTGAAAATCATTTCTCAAAACGTGTCCATAAAATAATTCTATAAGATGCTTGGAGAAGGAAGTGTATGGTGAAATAAGTTAAGAAAAAATTATGCAAAATATCTGAACAACCATATGATTTAAAAAAAGTCTTAACATCTCTCAAAGTTAGTATTCTAAAGATCAGAGTAACCTGGATACATTTTTAAATTATAGATCCATGGAGCCCATCTTAATTAATTAAAATGTTTTATAGTTAGTCTGAGAAATCTTTATTTTTTGTAACTTCCTACTATCCATGATGTCACCATCCTGGTCTGGATTCAAAAGCCAGTATTTGAGGGTCTCTATTTTTCAGAACTCTTCACCACCCTTTTATTGATCATTTGAAAGCATCCCTTTACCACTCTATGAATCAACTAACAATTATTCACAATTCTACGTGATAACATTAATTGCATTCTTAAGAAAAGTCTGTAACTGTTTGGAATATGTGTAAAGATGATACAAATAGGGAAGTGGCCATTTCAAATTTTAACTCTGGAATATTCATCCTTCTTATTTGCTTTTCTCTCCCAAGCCAATCTTCCCCCAACTTAATGTTGGTGTGTGTCCATGATTTTCAGAGCTTTCACACACTCTGTGTACTAATGGGAAATGGATGAAGCACCGTGGACTTCAATGATAGTAACCTTCACATGTAGCAATAAATTATTTTAACTTTCCTAACAGATTCACAAAAATATATTTTAAACTACTTAAGATAATTTGTGAAAAAATGTCAAACTTAAGTTTTTATTTTAGAAAAGTTTGAAGTTTTCAACTTAATTTTCATTTACAAAAAGCAGTTTGAAGCTGGTAAAAACTCAAGTAATCAGAAATGTGTAATAAGTAATCAAAATGTGAGTTACAAATTGTTATCTAGTGTACAATGAACAGCATAAAATAACAAGGGACTGGTTGTCTACAGGATGGCAAGTTAATGAGAAAGAGCTAGCATGTAATAGAGACTAATTTTTAACTGAAAATAAAATTTGCATTGAATCTCAAGTGTACAATGTCTTAGAAATGATCAGAAATACGAGGCAATGAAAAGATTTTTTGAGCTATTTAAAAAAATTATTTGCTTCCTCCTTTATACATTTATTCTCCAGGTTAATGAAAAACAGCATTTGTTAATCTTATGCTTTCTTTCTGACATCTCAACTTCCATCATTTTAACTAAAGATACACTACATTTTCATTTGTTATATGTGTGTGTGTATATACATATATATGTGTGTGTATATATACACATATGTATGTACATATAAGTGTGTGTATGTGTGTGTGTATATATACACACACACACACACTACCACATGAGCCACAAACGGTGTTTAGAATTCATCATGTCAGCAATGGTAAGTAAGATACAACACCAATCAAGATGCTTGATGCTATTTTTGACTCATGCCAAAATCCCATTCTCATCTTTATCTTCCTTCATAGAGTACAATGAGTACTTACAGCTTTTTCCAAAATCTGGCAATGCTTGCAATAAAGAATGGAGACTTCACTATAGTTATATAAAGGTGGCGTTTATTTTCTGGCAACTCCCCTCTGTCAAAAAATAGAAAACTTTGAATGATCATGTTCCTCAGTTTAGGAATCAAGGATTCTTTCTGAATAAGGGAGACTTTGAAGCTAGATTTCAGCCTCGATACATTTTTTTCTTTGTGGATGAACCTTCCCCAAATTCTAGTAAAAACTGATCCAGGATGCAGTGGCTGTATCCCATGACAGTGGCAATGAGAATTCCCACAAAGAACTAAAAAGCACAGGTGGATAGTGTAACAGTAAAAGGATTTTTGCAGTTAGTAATGCAGTGTGTGTGAGCACTCATGTATGTGTGTCTGTGAGTCTGTGTGCCTGTTTATGTGTGTGTGTTCAACTTCTGCCAAACTGATAGGAGAAATGAATATATTATTTTATTGGTATACTCATGAGCTAATAGAATTTTCTCACATATTTACTGGCTACTTATATTTCTTCTTTCATCTAAATCATATAATGTTTATACTTTTTATCATTTTCTTGTTTGGTTGTTCATCTTTTTTTGGGTTGACTTTCATTAGTTCTTGATTCAGTATAATACTAAAAATTGCTGTTTATTACATGCTATAGACATTTCTTCTTTACTTTAGATAAGGAACCAATGGAAATATATTCTACTCAGTTCATTCCAACTCCCAAAATAACTTCTCAGTTTACTTTAATTTTTCTTTTTCTTTCTTTCTTTTTTTTTTTTTTTTTGTGGTAGAGAGAAAACTGTTTTTGTGCATAGAGAAAGGAAGAGAAGAGATCTATAAATCAATGTTAACTATCCAAACTACTTACATTCTTCCCACCGGCAAGCTCAATTACACAAGCAACTACTGAAGCTGAAGGGTTATTTTTTCCCCCAAGTATATCATGCTACTAGCAATCTTCATCCAACAAGTTATCTCCTCTTTTTGACATCTATCAGATCAGCTTCTCCATCAGTGTGTAAGGTGTCATTAGGATAGGTTGGCTCCTGGTTCCCTAAAGGTAATTTTGAACTAAAAATATAGTGATCTTTCCCTAAAAAGAGCTATAATAATTCTCCTTATAGTTTAAGGTCAGGACTAAATCTCATTCATTCTAAGACATAAAAAATAAGTAATGTTACTTGAAGAAAATATTCAAATAATTTGCTTAGAATAAAAATTCTAGAATTATTTACATTTTTTTTCCTTATGGCTGAGTCCTCAAAACAAACTCTATATAAAGTATTTTCTTTTTTCAATAGCTTTATTAAGATTTAATTTACATAAACTACATGTATTAAAATGTGTAATTTGATAACTTTTAAATATGTATAACCCCTTTAAATCATCACTATAATTGCTAATAATCATATCCATCACCTCCAAAAGTTTCTTCTTGCCTTTGTGTAATTACCACTCCTGCCCAGGCAACTATTGGTGGCTACTAAAGTGTCTTTACAAACATTTTACGCAGTTTTTTTATTAGTTTGCATGATTTCTTCTTATTAAGTTTCGAGAGTTCTTCATAGATTCTGAATACAAGTCCTTTATCATATATACACTTTACAAATATTTTCTACCAGTCTGTGGTTTATCTTTTTGTTCTCTTAAAAGTATCTTTTGAAAGGCAGAAAGTTTTAATTTTTAATGAAATCTAATTTATCTTTTTTTAAGGTGTGTTTTTCTTGCCATATCTGAGAATTCTTTGCTAACCCAAAGTCACAAGATTTTTAACTTTTTTTTCAACAAGTTTAATGGTTTTAAGTTTTATATTTAGGCCAATAATTCATTTTGAGTTAATTACAACATATGGTGTAGATTGTGGATCAATGTTTGTTTTTGTTTTGGTTTGGGTATTTTGCATATGGTTAGCCAACAGTTTGAGCACTATTTGATGAACATTATTCTTTCTCCACTGAATTGAGTTTGCACCTTTTCAAAAACCAGTTGTCCATATACATGTGTGTCTATTCCTGGACTTTCTATTCTGTTCCTTTTATCTATTTATTTATCTTTGAGCATACCAAAACTGTCTTAATTACATTAACTTTATAGTGTCTTAACATTAAATAGCAGTAGTTCTCCAGCTCTATTCTTCCTTTCACAAACTTATTTTGGCTAATCTAAGCACTTTGCATTTCCACATTAATTTTCAATTAGTTTGTCTAGTCTCACAAAAATTCTTACTGAGTTGACTGGAGTTGTGTTAAATCTTTACATCAATTTGGGGAGAATTTACATCTCAACAATATTGAGTCTTCCAACCTATAGATGGTACACCTCTCCATTTACTTAGATATTTACTTCCTCTCAGTAGTGCTTTATATTTTTCAGTATGCAGGCCTTTAATATCTTTTGTCAGACTTAGCCATACATATTTCATATGTTTGATAGTAGTTTGAATAGTACTTTAAAATTTTTTATATATGGATTATTTGGTATATAGAAATATAATTGATTTCTGTGTATTGAGCTTGTATGTTGCTCTTTTGCTAAACTCATTAATACTAGCACATTGGTAGCTTTCCTTGGATTTTCTACATAATCATATCACCTGTATATAAAAACAGTGTTTTCATTTCTTTCCATTCTAGAAACACATTGTCCATTTTGCTTTGATTTAATTTATTCTCCATTATTTTTGTATTCTGAGAGAAAATAATAATGTCATGTAAGGTAGTTAAGTAAAGTAAAAGACATGATTCTGAATGCTGAAACTGCAGTTTGCTGTTGGTGTACCTAGCCAAGTTATTTAAATGTACTAAACCTGTTTCTTCACTTGTGAAGCGGACTTCATAATAGTTTCCTTCTCAAAAAGTTGTTGGAAGAATCAAATAAAATTTTAAGATTATTCCATAGTTATTATTGTCTTCAGCAAATATGTTCATAATTAGGAAGGAGCCCCAATATGGGAGGATAAAGATATACAATTAAGTCGATACAATTTAGAACCAAAAATTAGTTCAGGCTTTATACAAACAGAATTCAAAGCCTTGAAAACTTAAGGGCCAGAAGGACATAGGTTGGGGTAGAAAGTTTTTTTTTTTCTTTTATTTTCATCATATTTTCCTAGGTGATTCCAAGATGGATGATGATTTAAGAAAATTGTGCCATGTCACAGATGGGCAAATGTGTTACACAACACTTACAAACCACTCTCTTTTGTGTTGAATTCAGGATTCTCAGAATTCCATTAAGGAGCATAAAGAAAAATAAACAAGAAATTGGGAGGGAGACAAACCATAAATGACTCTTAATCTCACAAAACAAACTGGGGGTTGCTGGGGGGAGGTGGAATTGGGAGAGGGGGAGCGGGCTATGGACATTGGGGAGGGGAGGCGAACCATAAGAGACTATGTACTCTGAAAAACAACCTGAGGGTTTTGAAGGGTCAGGCGTGGGAGGTTGGGGCAACCTGAGGGTTTTGAAGGGTCAGGGGTGGGAGGTTGGGGGAACAGGTGGTGGGTAATGGGGAGGGCACGTTTTGCATGGAGCACTGAAAAAATAAATAAAATGAAAAAATAAATTTAAAAAAAAGAAATTAAAATTAAAAAAAAAGAAAGCAAAGAAAAAGAAAACTGAGCAATTATACACCCACCACCCAACAATCTGACCTCTGGATTGATACATGAATGTATGCTAAGAATTAAGAGCTTCAGCAGAGTCATCAGAAAACACTGATCAGGGTGCCTGGGTGACTCAGTCGGTTAAAGCCTCTGACTTCAGCTCAGGTCATGATCTCAGGGTCCTGGGATCGAGTCCCACATCGGGCCTCTGCTCAGCAGGGAGCCTGCTCCCCTCCCCCCCACCCCGCCTTGTCTCTCTGCCTACTTGTGATCTCTGTCAAATAAATAAATAAATAAATCTTTAAAAAAAAAAGGGAAAAAAAAAACCACTGATCATGTGAGTATGAATGGAGTGAGGAACCAACAGCAGTACCCTCCTCCTCCACTATATTAAGTGAAGCAGATAGTGGCTACCCTTAACAAAAACAAATCCTTGAAAGAACAGATTTATCTTGAGAAGTATGATCATGTGATTTTTGAAAGAAGGGAGAACAGGGTATGATGCAACCCAATTTGCTATAGTGGAGGCCATTTCACTAATGGCCATACTCACTGAAAGGATGGTTTAGAAAAAACTAGCACGTGTAAGCAGCAAAGACTCACATCTGCCTTAGTGTGGACTCTAAATAAAAAAGGTTTCCATTTAGAAATTCTGAATGTAAGATACCTCACCTGAATCTGGACTTCATATTTAAATTACCTATTCAGACTGAATGTGAGCCAAGAAAAGAATATGGAAAGTACTCCTACAAGAATATGTTCCCTGGAGCACCTGCCAAGTTGTGCTCTGCTACAGAACTTTTGCAGAGGAACACACTTGTAAGAAAAGGTCTATTAATGCCTCCCACCAGGAGAATGGTAGAGAAATGATACCCCCAAAATCTGTTCCTTTATAAAAGCAGTGAAAAATTGTCAAAATCAACTTTTTCATATTTCTGGAAATTAAGCAAAGGCTTGCAATAATCTAGGGTGTGTTTTTTCCAGAAAGATTATGTAATCTCAGTGAGAAGTTTTGTAGCATTTCAACTTGTTCTGTTCCCTTCCCTCTTTCCCCACTCCACAGCAGCCTTTAAAAACTACAGGATTGCAAGCATGGTAGCTATACAATCAGCAGCCTAAAGGCATTACAGGGGCAAGAACAGATTTGGAGCTCCACAAAAAGCCCCACCTCAGAGAATTGTTAGGATTTGACCTGCTTGACAATTGTCTGGAAAAATCTCCATTCATAGGAATTCAGATTTTTCTCATTGGGAAAATCCCCCTCCCCAGGTTATTTATCAATCAGTATCAGCAACAATTATTTAATACTACAGCTTCCTACAGTGGTGATACTAGTTGGGGCAAACATGAGATTGGCCACAAAACTTAAAAGTAAATTCTGGGAATAAGGTGCCCATAGAGGACTCTGAAAAGCTCTGACATGCTCCTGAGCATTGCAAATTCCACATACAAACACGAAGTTGTTTGCATGTTCAGAAAAAAAAACCCAAGAAGGCCCCAATCTCTCAACTCTGACACTGAGGTTCTGCACAAGAAGGAAAATTATAAACTACCAGAATGTTAAAGGCATAAACACAGAGTCCTTCAGAAATGGCGGAAGACATTGGTTCTAAGCATTTAAGGAAATATCCAATCATTGGCTGACCACACAATCAAGTGTCAACTTCAGCAATTGCACAGATCAAAGAATAAGGGCTTTAGGGAATTCAGGAAAGCCACCAAACAAACCAACCACACCAAAAGAAACAACAACAACAACCAGCAACAACAACAAAACCTGCTATATTATGTTATTTAAAATTTCTAGATTTCAACAAAACATTATGAGACATAAAAGTAATATGAAAGTATGGCCTATACACAAAGGTAAAAAGGCAGTCATTAGAAACACTACCCAAGGAATCTCATAAGTTAGGCTCATTAGAAAAACATTTTAAAGAAGACATTATACATATGTTCAACTAAATAAAATAAAATATATCTAGAACACTAAAGAAAAGCATAAGAACACTCCTCAAATAAGAATATCAATACAGGGAAGTTATTAAAAAGAACCAAATAGAAAGTGTCAAGTTGAAAAGGAAAATAATAGTAAGGGAAATTAACCAGAGGGATTCAGTAGTGGATTTGAGCTACCAAAACAAAGAATCAGAAAATTTAAAGATAGATCAATAGAAGTCAACCAGTCTGAGAAACAAACAAACAACAAAAGGAAAAGAGAAAAATGAACAGAGGCGGTGGAACATCATGGAGACATCAATAAATGCTTAAATGGACTCCTAGAGGAGAATAAAGAAGGGAAGAGAGTCCCAAACTTCCTACATTTAATAACTCAATTTATACATTCAAGAAGCTCAACAAATTCCAAACAGGATAAACTCAAAGAGATACACAACTATACATGTTAGAGTTTAATTCTCAAAATCTGAGACAAAGAGACATACTTGAAAGCAGAAAGATGAAAAAAGACTTGGATTAAGAATGCTCAAATAAATAACAACTCACTCTGGACAAAACAAAGTGGGATGACATCTTCAAGGCACAGACAGGCCAAGGCTATTAACCAAGGATTCTATACCCAGAGAAATTATCCTTCAAAAATTTGGAAGACGTGCCATTGCAAACAAAAACAGAGAATTTTTCATCAGCATACTCTCCCTACAAGAAATACAAAATGGAGTCATTTAGTTTGATAAGATAAAACACTAGTGAGTAGCTCAAATCCACACAAAGAAAGAAATAACAGTGCTAATAGAATCTATATAAGTAAATATAAAAAACAATATAAACATTTTGTAACATTTTCTTCTTTTGAAACACAGTGACATGGAGTAATTATTATAAAACATGTTGGTAGTTTCATAAAGTACAAGTTTGTAATTTGACAATAATATTACAAAGGAAGGCAAGGGAATGGAACTATTTTAGAGCAAAGCTTTTGTATGCTATTGAAATGAAATTGGTGTTAATCCAATCTAGATTACTTTAAAGATTTTTTAAAAATTTATTTATTTGACAGACGAGATCACAAGTAGGCAGAGAAGCAGGCAGAGAGAGAGGAGGAAGCAGGCTCCCTGCTGAGCAGAGATCCCGATGCAGGGCTTGATCCCACGACCCTGGTATCATGACTTGAGCCAAAGGCAGAGGCTTTAACCCACTGAGTCACCCATGCGCCCCCAATCTAGATTACTTTAAATTAAGAATTCATTTTAATACCCAGGCAACCACTAAAAAAATAAAATCTAAAAATATCTTTAAAAAAGAGGGGATATAAAACCAGAAACCACATAAGATATACAAAAAACAACTGAAATGACAGATGCAAATGCTATTTACCAATAAGTACTTTAAATATAAATAGATGAAACATTCTAATCAAGAGGCAGAAATTATCAGACTGGATTACAAAACAAGACACAATTACACGTTCTCTACAGGAAGATTAAGAAATACAATGTATTTAATATAATGGGATTGAAGAGATAGATAACAAACAGAAAGCATAAGAAATCTGGAGTGACTATATTAATATCAAGAAAAATAGACTAGACTAAAAAAAGTTACTGGAGATAAAGAGGAACATTGTATGATATGTGATAATAAAAGATCAGGCCATCAGATATAATAATAAAAATCATCTTGACCTTTGTCCTGCACCATAGTAAAAAAATAACAAATGCATCACAGATCTAGGTATGAACCCTAAAACTATAAACTCTCTAGTAGAAAACATTCCAACAGTGGAAAAGACAGTTTTTTAGGTAGGATACAAAAAAACCCACAAACCATACAGAATGTGATACACTGGATTTTATAAAAATTAAAAAAAATTTTAAAAGCAGAATTAAAAAAATTCTGCTTCTTAAAAGATACTTTAAGAAATAAAAGACAAACTACAGACAAGAAAATATCTGTAAAACACATATCTGTGAAGGACTCAAATTCATAATATAAATATACACAATAAAAAGAAAAAATAGCAACAAAATGAAACAAGGGCAAAGAGTCATGCAGACATTTCACCAAAAAGAGATATGGGTGACAGATGAGCACATGAGATGTTCGACATTATCAGGCATTAAAGAGATCCAGATTATCCATGAGAAAAAAATGAGGTTGCAATAACATTTATAAAAAATTAAGAAGTAAGATTAAGAGTCATTTATGGTTTGTCTCCCTCCCAATCCCATCTTGTTTCATTTATTCTTCTCCTATCTCCTAGGGTTGCTGCGGGGAGGTGGGATTGGGGGAGGGGGAGCGGGCTATGGACATTGGGGAGGGGAAGCGAACCATAAGAGACTATGGACTCTGAAAAACAACCTGAGGGTTTTGAAGGGTCAGGGGTGGGAGGTTGGGGCAACCTGAGGGTTTTGAAGGGTCAGGGGTGGGAGGTTGGGGGAACAGGTGGTGGGTAATGGGGAGGGCACGTTTTGCATGGAGCACTGGGTGTTGTGCAAAAAGAATGAATACTGTTACGCTGAAAAAATAAATAAAATGAAAAAAAAAAAAAAAACAAACAAAAACAAAAAACAAGAAAAAATTCCAAGGTCATGAAAAATAAAGAAAAAAAAAAAAAAAAAAATTAAGAAGTATATGAGACAGGAAAATTCCAATCCTCATTTATAGATCATGGATGTGAGATATTCCTACTAAAATATATAACATACTGAATCTAAAGATATTATTTTAAATATTACTTTAAAATATTAATATCCAAGAGGTTTCATTCCTGAGATGCAATAACTACTTAACAGAAATCACTTTGAATAAATTTAACACATTGAGGGCACCTGGATGGCTCAGTTGGTTAAGCGACTGTCTTTAGCTCAGGTCATGATCCTGGAGTCCCAGGATCAAGTCCCACATTGGGCTCCTTGCTCAGCAGGGGGTCGCTTCTCCCTCTGACCCTCTCCCCTCTCATGCTCTCTCTCTTTTTCTCTCTCTTAATTAAATAAATAAAATCTTTTTAAAAATTTTTTTAACATATTGAGGAATTAATGGAGGATAACATAGCTCTAAACGCAGAAAAGTCAGTGTTCAAATTTAGTACCCATTCATCACTAAAAACTTTAAGTAAATTGGAAACAGAAAGGAATTTCCTTGATGTGATAAAGGAATCTACAAAAAAAAAATTTACAGACATTAAAGTTAATGATGAAATTGTAGGAGCTACCCCTTAAAATTGAGCAGTGAGTAAAGGATTCCTATTATCACTTTTTGTTTTCAACAGTGAATTGTATCCTCTAGTTAATGAAATAGAAATTAGGAGAAAACAAACGAACAAAAAAAACCCACCATCATTCACAGACAACGTATGAATTTGTACATAGAAAATTCAACAGGTATGCTGAAAAAATTAGTAGTAGGCATAAAATCAACATAAAATAACCAGTATGTTCCTATATACCAGATAGAAATTGAAAACGCTAATGAAAATAACATGATTCAGAAAGACAAAAAAAATGAAACACAGGAATAAATTTAACAAAGTATCTTGAAAATCTATACCGAAAATATCACAGAGACACACAGAAATGCCTTCAGCTACGAGAATTTATTGGGAGCACAGGAGCAGAAAAGACCGTTTCATTGGCCATACACTCAGGCCTCCTGAGAATGGGGCTCTCATTCTGTGTCCTAGTAATGACAGCAATGATAGCAGTAGCTCTATGGGCATTCTTCCTGGTCTAGGGACTGCTGTACTGTTGCAGTTTAGCTCCTCAGTATCTATTTCATACTGCTCTTTCTCTCTTCACCACACATAAACTTTCTAATAGAGAATCATACTGGTTTGATTAACACCTATTCAGGGTAGGGTCCTTATTGGACAGAGATCTCTAAGAGACAGAGATAAATGATTGCTAATTATTGAATTCTTACTAGGGCCCAGGTAGTTTTTATATATTGTATCATTTAAACCTAATAAAACTCATATGAAAGAAGTGCAATTCATATCCCTTTTTATAAATAGTGAAACTGATGCTTAGAATGATTACATAAATATGCCAAAGTCACCTAGCTAGTAAGTGGTGGAGCGGGTGAGTCCAGCATCCATGCTCTCGGCACTCTGCCCATGCTCCAATCATTGCCTCTTACTGGCTCAGTCTCTACAGTGTTACATATCAGTAGTAGAGTGTAGATTCCTGTTCTAATAACTGTGGTCAGGAAAACAGGGCTATATATATTACAAAGCATCACAGTCTTTTCACAAGACCTTGTTGCCAATATTTTAAGAGGCAATAGAGATGGAAAATTCTTCTGTTATTACTCAGCAATAAAAGCACACCAATCCTGTTTAGTATTAGTTGCCATAAAATAAAATGGTAGTATAATTTATTTTCAGAAATATTACCCTGATGCAGTAGATTTAATTTGCATTTTTAAAAATGCCAACATAGTTATATTCTGATTTTTTTAAGGCACAGATTAAGCATGTTTGTGTCCAAATGTGATACTTATCTTTGTACTTTTTCTCTATACTTTTGCTCTATCAGAGCAATTCCAGAAACAAGAGTAAATACCCTATAATTAAAATGACACTGACTCTCTATGAATATATTCTAGAATTTAATGAGAGAGGAGCAGCAAAAGGGAGGTGATCAGTCTCTATGGTTAGCTGCTATAACATCAGGACAATAAAGTATCTAACACGTTCAATTATATTTCAGATTTCTTGGCTATACTCATAGAAACTAGTACTATGCTTTGAATTTAATAGGCACTCAAGAAGTTTGTATGGGGAATGAAAAGTGACTATACATTTCTCTTAATGTACATAGCCTGTTTGCATTGACTTGTTGCAAACAAAAACTGTACAAGTAATAGGAAATATCTTCCAAGGACTGGAAAGTGGTGTTAAATCAACACAGCAAAATGAGTTCTACATATTTTTAGGGCAAATGACAACTGCACTGAAACACCAATTGGCCAATGCAAGGCTGCTAACAAGGAAATAGGTAAATTGAGTAAAATTGCAGCTTACAGGGGTGCCTGGATGGCTCAGCTGGTTTTGCGACTGCCTTCAGCTCAGGTCATGATCCTGGAATCCTGAGATCGAGTCCCACATCAGACTCCCTGCTCAGTGGGGAGTCTGCTTCTCCCTCTGACCTTCGCTCCTCTCATGCTCTGTCTGACTCTCTCTCTCAAGTAAATAAAAAGAAAGAAAGAAAGAAAATCTTAAAACAAACAAACAAACAAAAAACTTGACTACAGAATGGACAGTGCCTGTTAAATATTTTCCAGAGCCTGGAAACTCCAGACCCAGCTAGCAAGGAAGAATTCTGGGTCCACAGCCACTTTTTTCCTTTTTAAAAGATTTTATTTATTTATTTGACAGACAGAGATCACACATAGGCAGAGGCAGGCAGAGAGAGAGAGGGAGACAGGCTCCCTGGGATCACGACCCGACCCGAGCCTAATGTAGAGGCTTCAACCCACTGAGCCACCCAGGGCCCCCACAGCCATTTTTTTTTTATATCCCCTCTAAATGTGGTGTCAGTACCAGAAAGAGTGCCTAGAAAACCATCTAAATTCACTAAAGCCTGTTATCTGATACAATACAAAGAAGCAGTTCTTATTAAAAAAGGTAAGAACCAGAGACCATGAATTCCTAGCAGAGAGAAAGAAAAGAACCACAAAAACAATATGGTACTGATGCATCCAGGTCCAAAAAGAAAGGAATCTAACTAAAATCATTTGTTCAGGTGTTAAAAAACGGTGCTTTCCACTGCCCCTGAATGATGGAAAACCTCCATGAATAAAATTCCACAAACCACATGAGCCCTTATTATAATCCAATATATTCCAGGCACATCTGATTCATAAACACTTAAATGAAAAAAAGATCAAGAACATAAAATTTTCAAGTATGACTGATTCAAAACTAAGTAAAGCTGAACCTTTAAAATACAGATACTACAAATTAATATATCAATTGATCTGAATATTAAAATACTGATATGAAAATTACTGACTTTTTATAAATAAAAATGATAGGTTTATTTTAGTCAATTTTATAATTACCACTTCTTCTAACACTTTACCTGTTTGGCTAAAAAGCATAAACTTAGAATATTAATTGGTTGGGTCAATGCAATTAATTTAGTTACATCTAAAGAAAATTGTATCACATGAAACAAATTTTTGGTATTGAGCACAAAAGAAAGGGAAACAATTTAATACAGAATAAATACATCTGAGCCTTGCATGCCATGCACTAAACAGCAAAACACTGAAAAATATGAGGCACAGTACAGGAGAAGGAAGTACATGAGTTTTGTACTCATGTAGAAAACGAGTACACGAGAAGGAAGAAAGATAATAACAGAGGGAATATGTCCTACATTCTCAGCTTCTCTGGTCTTCCTTCATGCTTCTCCACCTCAATTTTTGCAACAGATCTCTATTTGAGGTTCATACTTATATGTGTTACATACAATCCTCAGCTCTGTATACATGTTAGTATCACCTGGCGAGCTTTGAAAAATATACATGTCTGGCCCAACTCCAGACTCCTTATGTATATCCTACTACCTAAGCTTGAGGACCAGGCACAGATATTTTAACAACATTTCAAGTCTGGGTTGACAGTCACTGCTGAAGAACTCAAAGAAAGAAATGAATGCTGCTTCTCTAACAAAAACAAGTCTGTGAACGGCATTTGATTATTCAGAAATTCAGGAACTACTAAATTTGAAAAGAGAATATATATTTTGTCAAAAAAACTAGACTCATTGTAACTAGGTGTTAATATCTAAATCTGTACCATTATCAGAAACATAAAATAAGGATAATACAAAAATGAATGACTACTTTTTAAGGACAAGGGACACATGTAAAATGCAGCTGCAATTTGCTTTAAATATTCTATAAGGTTAATGAACTTGCTAGAAGTATACTAATCCTGTTGCTAAGCAACTAAATTTTCTGTGCACCTCCAAAATAAGAATCCCAAATTATTAAGCATTTTAAGAGGCTAATTCAAGACTGGTGTGTTGTTATAAAAAGAGAACCAAGTATTTTCATGACAGCCATTCTCACCTGGAAGTTCTCAGGAATCTAATCACATTGCCAAGAGGTATAAAAGACAATGAAGAAACCATTGCCCTTGGGATAATGACCTTGTGTTGAATACGCTAACAGCTTGATCTAAACAACTAATTTGATTGATAAATAAAAGATGTCCTAACACACTGATTGAACAACTGGTTGATTTTTTGAATCACCAGTTAAAACTAGACTCTAGCAACAGAAATGGAGTCATGATATTAAATAACAGATGAAATAGACAATGTAGTGGCAAATATGAAAATCCATATATTCTTCTTTCATAGCATTTTAAGTATTTTAATGCATTTTAAATCTAGGAAATAAATATCTTTGTGCATTTATTAAACTGTCCTTTCAGAATGAAGTTACAAATTTTAACATTCTTGTCACATATACTGGAAAAATCACTCAAAGATTCTTGACATTTCTTAACATATATTATTATTTATAATGGTATTCTTTTAATGATCACTACTTACAGTATTTTAATTAGATCTTAGTTGAATAGTTGAATTCCACTATTGTCTCCAATTTTGATAATTAGGAAACATTGATTCCCTAAGACTAAATCCATATGCTGCAAAGCAATCTTATCTCTATCCAGCTGTGCTTCCTTTCCTAAGGTAATGCCCTTTGTATCTGCCTGTAGAACCACGGAAACTAAGCATACCAGAACAGTAGCTAATAGCAGTTTCTCAGCAGATTCCCATGGTTAAAACTTGTCACCATCACATATTAGCTGATTTTTTTTTAAATATTTTACTTATTTGACAGAGAGAAATCACAACTAGGCAGAGAGGCAGGCAGAGAGAGAGGAGGAAGCAGGCTCCCCGCGGAGCAGAGAGCCTGATGCGGGTCTCGATCCCAGGAGTCTGGGATCATGACCCGAGCCGAAGGCAGAGGCTTTAACCCACTGAGCCACCCAGGCGCCCCTGATTTTTTTTTTTTTTTTTTTTTTTTTGGTAACTAACTGATCTTGAACAAATTACTTTAACTCTTTGATTCAGTTTCTATGAAATGGCAATACTCACACATCGACATCAAGGATTTTCAAAAATTACTTCACAAATGAATCATCTAAGAATCTTGTTAAGATTCTGTCACTCATTAATTGTGTTTAATATAGTATCTATATTCTGCATTTTTAAACTCTCCAGATGATGCTTGTCAAAGCTGCCGGTTATTGCCAAACTTTGAGGAGCAGGATCTGCCTCATAAGGTCATTGTGAGGGCTAGATGAGAAAATCCATGTAAAAATATTAATACAGTGCTTTTCTACATAGTAAGTGCTCTTATCATTAACATTTTCAGAGAAATTAAAATTATGCGACCTACTATATTTATTTTACAGATAACTGAAGATTTGAAATGACCTGTTCAATGTCACATGAACTAATCCCAGGGAAGCCCTTCATTGTTGCCCATAGCTTCCTTGTCCATTTCCTCCAAACTTTGATCACATTATCCCTTTTCCCTCATCTAGAATGCATTCCAAATCTACTCTGTCTACACTAATGCTATGCATTCAAAACTCATGGTTTGTTTTTGGGTTTTTTTGTTTGTTTATTTTCAGCGTAACAGTATTCATTGTTTTTGCACCACAACCAGTGCTCTCCCTATTACCCACCACCTGGTTCCTCAACCTCCCCCCCACCCCTGCCTCTTCAAAACCCTCTGGTTGTTTTTCAGAGTCCATAGTCTCTCATGGTTTATCTCTCCTTCCAGTTTCCCTCAACTCCCTCTCCTCTCCATCTCCCCATGTCCACCGTGTTCTTTGTTATGCTCCACAAATAAGTGAAACCATATGATACTTGACTTTCTCTGCTTGACTTATTTCACTCAGCATAATCTCTTCCAGTCCCATCCATGTTGATACAAAAGTTGGGTATTCATCCTTTCTGATGGAGGCATAATACTCCATCGTGTATATGGACCACATCTTCCTTATCCATTCGTCCTTTGAAGGGCACCTTGCTTCTTTCCACAGTTTGGCAACCGTGGCATTGCTGCTATTAACATTGGGGTACAGATGGCCCTTCTTTTCACTACATCTGTATCTTTGGGGTAAATACCCAGTAGTGCAATTGCAGGGTCATAGGGAAGCTCTATTTTTAATTTCTCTGTCAAATAAATAAAGATTTTATTTATTTATTTATTATAAAAATAATAATTTATTTTAATTTAAATAAATTATTTAATTTAAATAAAAATTATAATTTATTATAAAAATAAATAAATAAATAACACTAAAACTTTTAAATTATTCTTTAAGGCCATTATTACCTGGATTCCAAAACCTGACAAACACCTTTCTAAAAAGGAGAATTATAGGCCAGTACTCCTGATGAACAAGGATGCAAAAATTCTCAACTAGGCACTAGCAAATCTAGTCCAACACTACCTTAAAAAAATTATTCACCACAGTCAAGTGGGATTTATTCCTGGGCTGCAAAGGTGGTTCAACACTCACAAATCAATCAATTAATAAAATAAAAGATAAGAACTTTATGGTCCTTTCAACAGATACAGAAAAAGCATTTAACAAACATTGCATCAATTCCTGATAAAAACCCTCAACAATGTAGATATAGAGGGAACATACCTCAGTATCATAAAGGCATATACAAAAGACCCACCTCTAGTATTCTCAATGAGAAAAACAGAGCTTTTCCTCTAAGGTCAGGAATGCCAACAGGGATGGTCCATTCTCACCATTGTTATTTAGTATAGTACTGGATGCCTCAGCAATCAGACAACAAAAAGAAATAAAAGGTATCCAAATTGACAAGGAAGAAATCACACTTTCACAATTTACAGATGACATGATATGTAGAAGATATAAAAGACTATGTAGAAGACCTGAAAGACTCCACCAAAAAACTGATAGAAATGATACACAAATTCAATAAAGTTGTAGAATCCAAAATCAATGTACAGAAATCTGTTGCATTTCTCTACACCAGTAATGAAGCAGAAGAAAAAAATCAAGGAATTGATCCAATTTAGAATTGTACCAAAAACCATGAGAATAAACCTAACCAAAGAGTTAAAAGATCCGTATGCTGACTACAGAACATTTATGAAAGAAATTGAAGAAGAGGGCGCCTGAGTGGCTCAGTGGGTTAAAGCCTCTGCCTTCAGCTCAGGTCATGATTTCAGAGTCCTGGGATCGAGCCCCACATCGGGCTCTCTGCTCAGCAGGGAGCCTGCTTCTCCCTCTCTCTCTGCCTCTCTCTCTACCTGCTTGTGATCTCTCTCTGTCAAATAAATAAATAAAATTTAAAAAAAAAGAAATTGAAGAAGAGACAAAGAAAAGGGGAAAACATTCCATACTTACGGGTTGGAAGAACTAATAAGGTTAAAACCTCTATATTATCCAAAGCAATATACATATTTAATGCAATCCCTACCTAAATACCAAGAGCATTTTTCACAGAGCTAGAAAAAGCAATTTAACATTTGTATGGAACCACAAAGACTCCAAATAGCAAAAGTGATGTTGAAAAAGCAAAGCAAAGCTGGTGGCATCCCAATTCTGGACTTTAAGGGATATTTCAAAGCTGTAATTATCAAGGCAGTATGGTTCTGGCATAAAAACAGACACATAGATCAATGGAACAGAATAGAAAACCCAGAAGTGGACCCAGAACTGTATGGTCAACTAATCTTCAAGAATATCCAATGCAAAAGAGACAGTCTCTTCAACAAATAGTGTTGAGAAAACTGGACAGCTACATGCAGAAGAATGAAATTGGACCATTCTCTTTCACCATACACAAAGTTAAACTCAAAATGGATGAAAGACCTAAATGTGAGACAGGAATCCATTAAAATCCTAGAGAAGAATACAGGTAGCAACCCCTTTGACCTCAGGCACAGCAACTTCTTACTAGACATGTCTCTGGAGGCACGGGAAACGGAAGCAAAAATAAACTATTAGGACCTCATCAAGATAAAAAGCTTCTGCACAGCAAGGAAGCAATCAACAAAAGTAAAAGACAACCTACTGAATGGGAGAAGATACTTGAAAATGACATATCTGATAAAGGGTTAGTATCCAAAAATCTATAAAGAACTTATCAAACTCAACATCCAAAAAACAAATAATTCAATTAAGAAATGGGCAAAAGACATTTTTCCAAAGAAGATATCCAGATAGTTAGTTGACACATGAAAAGATGCTCATCAGTAATCATCAGGGAAATACAAATCAGAACTATGATGAGTTACCACCTCATACCTGTTATATGGATAATTTGACAACATAGGATACGGCAGATGTAGTTAGGATGTGGAGAAAAGTGAATCTTCTTTAACTGTTGGTGGGAATGCAAACTGGTGCAGCCAGTGCAGAAAACAGTATGGAGGTTCCTTCAAAAGTCAAAAATAGAACTACCCTGTGATCCAGCAGTTACACTATTAAGTATTTACCCAATGGACACACACAAAAATGCATTCAAAGGGGCACACGCACTGTAATGTTTATAACAGCATTATCAGCAATAGGTAAATTATGGAAAGAGCCCAAGTGTCCATAGATTGATGAATGGACAAAGAAGATGTGGTATATATATATATATATATATATATATATATATATATATACAGTGGCATATTATATGACCATTAAAAAGAGTAGAATCTTACTGTTTGTATTGACATGGTTGGAGCTAGATGGAAGGGGATCTTCAATATTAATTATATTTGCTTAAATATGTGGAAATCAATTAAAAATTGACCAAAAGTGGTCAGAAAAGATTGTTATGAGAAAGATTACAAAGTCTTTTAGAAGGTTCTTGCATCGCTCCAGGCGATTGGTGATTGTGACTTAGAATTATATAGTGATAACGTATATATACAGAAAGTAGAGCAACCTTAACTGGGAAGGGACAATCATGAGCAACTGATAATTGTTTACATGGGAAGAGAAGGAGAGAATAAAAAGTCAAAGTGATTTAAAAGTTTCTAATATGAGAGAATGAAAGTATGGGCTTTAAAGAGCTGGGCTAGGCAAGAAAGCAATAATAACTACAGTAACCACGATTTTCTCTATATATTATTTTTACTCATGAGACTGATTGGTTCATCTCTGCTCAGTTTGGAAGACACATTTTCTACCTTTATTAAACCCACAAAAGAGCAGGAGTAGTTATATATGAATAATATTCTTTTTGTTTTTAAATTTACATAGACCAAAATGCACTTACTTTGTTTTATAGATTTATGAGTTTTGATAAATGCATACAGTATTGTTGCAAATACTACTATCAAATAGGGAAGCGTATCATCCACCCCCAAAATTTCCAAATTCTACCACTTTGTACTTAAACTCTACACTATTCTTTTTTTTCCTACAACTATTCTTAGGCCCAAAAAACCACCAATCTAATCACTTTTCCTATAGAAATACATAAATCACAATTTGTGTAGCCTTTAAGTATGCCTTCTTTTGCTTGGCGTATTGCATTTAAGAGTCATTCATGATGCTGCATGTACAATAATTTGTTCCTTTTTGTTACTGATTAGCATTCCATTTTATGAATGTACCAGAGTTTCTTATTCATTCTCTAGTTTAGGGATGTTTAAGTCATTTCCACTTTGTGGCAATTAAGAACAGAACTGCCATAAACGTTTGCATGTAAGTTGATGAAGACAGGTTTTCATTTCAGTTGGGTAAAACCTATGAGTGAGATGTCTGGTTTACAATGGTTAGTTAGCGAGGTTCATCTTTTTGAGAAATTGTTAAATGTTTTCCAAAGAGATTGTATCATTTTACATTCCCACCAGCAAAGTATGAGATTTTCAGGTACTCTGCATTCTCACCAGCTCTTTGACTTCAGCCATTTGACTTTAGCCATTTTAATAGATACATAATGGTATCTCATTCTGGTTTTAATTTGCATTCCTGTGATAATTAGTGAAGTCGAACATCTTTTCATGTGCTTATTTGTTTTTCATTTATTCTCTTTGCACAAGTCTCTTCAATTCTTTTGATCATATTTTAATTAGTTTTTTTCATATTCTTGAGTTTTGAACATTTTTAATACTTTCTGGTTACAAATCCTTTGTCAAAAACAAAAATTTGCATGTATTTTCTCCTAGGCTGTGATTCATCTTCTCATTTTCTTTTTTTTTTTTTCTTTCTCATTTTCTTTTTTTTTTTTTTTGATTCTAGTTTTCTTTTTTTTTCCCCTTTTTATTAATTTTTTCAGCGTAACAGTATTCATTCTTTTTGCACAACACCCAGTGCTCCATGCAAAACGTGCCCTCCCCATCACCCACCACCTGTTCCCCCAACCTCCCACCCCTGACCCTTCAAAACCCTCAGGTTGTTTTTCAGAGTCCATAGTCTCTTATGGTTCGCCTCCCCTCCCCAATGTCCATAGCCCGCTCCCCCTCTCCCAATGCCACCTCCCCCCAGCAACCCCCAGTTTGTTTTGTGAGATTAAGAGTCATTTAGAAGATGTGGTATATATACACAATGGAATACTATGCAGCCATCAAAAGAAATGAAATCTTGCCATTTGCGACGACGTGGATGGAACTAGAGCGTATCATGCTTAGTGAAATAAGTCAATCGGAGAAAGACAACTATCATATGATCTCCCTGATATGAGGACATGGAGAAGCAACATGGGGGGGTAGGGGGATAGGAGAAGAATAAATGAAACAAGATGGGATTGGGAGGGAGACAAATCTTTCTCATTTTCTTAATGCAGTCTTTGACAAAGCTAATTTTTTTTTTAAGATTTTATTTATTTATTTGACAGAGAGAGATCACAAGTAGGCAGAGAGGTAGGCAGAGAGAGAGGAGGAAGCAGGCTCCCTGCGGAGCAGAGAGCCTGATGCGGGGCTCGATCCCAGGACCCTGAGATCATGACCTGAGCCGAAGGCAGTGGCTTAATCCACTGAGCCACCCAGGCGCCCCGTTATTTTTTTTTTATTTTAATAAACTCCAATTTATTAACTTTTTTTTTTAAGAGAGAGAGTGCAAAATGTGGGAGGGGCTGAGGGAGAGAGATAAAGAGACTCTCAAGCAGGCTTCATGCTTAGTTTAGAACCCAACACAGGACTCAATCTCATAACCCCATGATCATGACCTGAGCCAAAATCAAGAGTCAGACGTTTAACTGACTGAGCCACCCAGGCACACCCCGTTTATTAACTTTTTATCTTATGGGTAGTGCTTTGGTATTTTATAAAAGAACTATTTGCCTAACTCTAGGTCACAAAGACTTTATTCTATGCTTTCTCCTAAAATATTTATGGTTTTAAATTTTAAGTTTAGGTTTTAAGATCTCCCCTTGGACTTTTCTGTAACTGGATATCCAATTTTCCCACCATTATTTATTGAAAAGACTATTAGTTATCCACTGACTTATCTTTGCTCTTTTGTTAAAAATCAGTTGACCGCATTGTATGTGTCGTTTTCTTGACACATTAATCTGTTCATTGATCTAGGTATCTATCCTTTCACAAAACTACACTGCCTTGATTACTGTAGCTTTAGAGTGAGTTTTAAAATCAGGTGTAAGAAAAAAATAAAAATAAAAAATAAAATCAGGTGTAAGGACCCTCAAATTTGTTCTTCCTCTCAAACTGTTTTGCCTTTCCTAGATTCTTTGCATTTCTACATAAATTTTAGAATCTCCATGTCAATATCTACACAAAGTTCTGAAATTTTGATTGGAGTTTTCTTAAATTAAATATATAAATGAATTTGTGGAGAATTGACATCCAAAAAATATTGAATAGTTTAATCCATGAGCAAATTTATGTTGGTTTTTTATTTCTTTCATCAGTGTTTTATCATTTTCAGCACACACATTCTGCTAATATTGTATGACACTGATATCAAGCTCTGGGTCCTCTCTCACTTTCAGGTTAGGCTAATTCACTAGAAGGACTCACAGAACTCACTGAAAGCCATTACACTCATGGTTATTATAGTGAAAGAATACAGATTAAAGACAGCATAGGAAAGAAACACAAAAGGCTAGATCCAGGAACTCTTCCATACAGGAAGAATTCCAAGTATGACTTTCAAGTTGTTTTCTTTTTAAAATATTTTATTTATTTATTTGTCAGAGAGAGACAGAGAAGGAGTGCACAAATAGGCAGAGAGGCAAGCAGAGGGAGAAGAAGGTTCCCCACTGAACAAGGAGCCCAATGTAGGACCTGATCCTAGGACCCTGTGATCATGACCTGAGTTACCCCTATAACCTTATACCAGTGGAGTCATGTATTCTATTCCAGTGGAGTGATGAAGAAAATTAACTTCCCCTAACAACAGTGTGTGATATAGACAGAGTACTGCCAACCAAGGAAGCTCACTCAAGCCTTGGGTTTCAGAGTTTTTAAGGGGGCTCAATTACATAAACATGATTAGCATTCAATCTTTCACTATTACTTACAACATTAGCTGTTAGGGCTTTTTTTGTTTTTGCTTTTGTTTTGTAGATTCTGTATGTAGAGGTAGTTACCTATTCCTATTTTTCTGGAGAGATTTTATAATAAATGGGTACTGAATTTTGCCAAATGCTTTTTCTGCATCAATTGATTTTTTTTTCACTAGCCTGTTAATATGGAGGATTGTACTGATTTTTTTGGAGATTCAGCCTCATATACCTGTAGTAAATCCAATTTATGTGTGTATAATTTCTTATGGTGTATAATTTCTTTTATATACCTTGTTGGAGTCAATGTACAAAATTTGTTGAAAATTCTTATGTCTAAGTTTGTGAAAATATTGGTCTCTATCTTCCCATCTTTCCTTTCTGTCTTTCTTTTTTTTCTTCTCTCTCCCTCTCTCTACTTTCTCTTTCTTTTTTAAATTTCAGTTATTGTATTTTGCAGTTCTATAATTTCCAGTTAGTTCCTTTATAACTTTTATTTCTTTTCTAAGATGTTCTATTTTTTCATTTGTTTAAAAGGAATTTGTAATTATTCTCAAAGCAATTTTACAGTGGCTGCTTTAAAATCTTTGTACAATTATTTCCACATCAGATTAATCTCTGTATTGATGTGGTTTGTCTTTTGTCACTTAAGGTACAATTTTCTTGGTTCTCACATGACCAGTGATTTTTTTATTATATCCTGAACATTTCTTCTGGTCTACTTTTATGGAATGTAGTCTAATGACAATTTAGTTTTCTGAGCCCTTACAATATTTCATTCTGCTTCATTTTTCTGGTTCTGAGTGAGTGAGCACCTGCTAGACCCCCACTCATGCTGCGTATGGAAGTGGAAGACTTTCTTAAGCCCCCCAGTTATCACTAGGTGTCAGGTGGGATATGTTGTATCAGCAGGAGAGAATTTCTTGTGCACTGATCTCTGGCTGAGTCTGGTAGGCTTCCCAGTATATCTCTGTTGTGTGGCAGAGAGAAGGAAAGTGTCTACCTGAGCAGATGAGTGGAAATGTCAGAATGGCTTGCAAGTATCACTTCCCCACACACCATGTACCATGACTTCCTTTCTTCAAGATCTAGTTTAAATCTTATTTTCTCTAAGAAACTTTGCAGTGTTGGGGCACCTGGGTGGCTCATGGGTTAAAGCCTCTGCCTTCGGCTCAGGTCATGATCCCAGGGTCCTGGAATCGAGACTCGCATCGGGCTCTCTGCTCCGCGGAGAGACTGCTTCTTCCTCTCTCTCTGCCTGCCTCTCTGCCTACATGTGATCTCTGTCTGTCAAATAAATAAAATAAAAAATCTTAAAAAAAAAAGAAATTTTGCAGTGTTATCTGATTAAATTAATACACACTATATACATGCCATAATAGCTTACACATCTTTGTTACAGTACAGTACTTCATTAAACCTTGTAACAGAATGGTTCATAAATATGTCTGCTTCACCCACTATTGTGGGACTCCTGGGAGGACAATTACTGGTGGACATTTTATTTGCATTTATAAAGTTCCCAGCCCAGTATTCCACGTAGAGTAGGTATTAAATGCTCTTTAAAAACAAATGTTAATAAATGGATACTTTTCAGTTCCTTCTCTTTCCAACTGTATTTTCCACTTTCAAATTTCTTGGAATAGTTTGTATTTCAGTCAGGACCTTTTACAAACCTATGTCCTACGTAACTCCAGTGCTGTTGGTTTCTTATCCTAGGCATCCTATCAAATTCAGTACTATATTTTAGTGACTATTTTAGGATCCAAATAATACTTTTATTTTGATCAAATATGAAATAATTTGGCAATAAAACCATTCAATTAACTACCACTCAAATTCAAGCATTACCAAACAATTCTTTTGTACTTGATTACTACTACAATTTTACATGTCAGTCCCATAATTTCCTTAATTTAGTTCTCCCTTTATGTCAAAAGACTTATATCTGGAATGAAAGTCATGATGGATGCTAATTACATTTAGTGCTTGCAGGCCTATTTCATATTTAATATTACTAAATCATGGAGTTTTTATGACTTCAGGAATACTAAATGTTTTTGATAAGCATGTTTTCTACATTTCTTTTTTAAATTTACTTTCTTTTATTACTATTAAAGTTTTATTCAATTATAATTAACATACAGTGTTATATTAGTCTCAGGTATACAATATAATGATAATATACATTCTACATACTTACATACATATATAGAATGTACAATTCTATACATTTCTCAGTGTTCCTCAAGGTAAGTCTACTCTTAATCCCCCTTTATTTCACTCACCCACTCTACCTCCTCTCTTAAAACCACCAGTTTGTTCTCTCTATATATGTATATATATGATAAGCATGTTTAAACACATAATCTTAAGTGTTTTTCTTTTGACTACTCAGGTGCTGATACAATTTTATAGTTAGGTGTGTCCCTATGAAAACATACCCTTTCCTAAATTTCACCATAAAAATAGAATTCATGCTTTCATTCAGTGTCATGCTTCTCTATCAAATAGATTTCCTTTCCTTTTTTCTTAAAGAGAGAGAGAAAGAGGGAGAAAGGAGGAGCAGAGGGAGAGGGAGAGACAGAATGTATGTGCTGGGCATGGAACCTGATGTGGGGCTCAATCTCACAACCCTGAGATCAGGACCTTAGTGGAAATCAAGAGTCAGAGGCTTAATCAACTGAGCCACTTAGGCACCCCTCAAATAGATTTATTTTCTAAATTTTTTTTAAAAATGCAGTTTGAACTAAGGTTCACGAAACAACACAACATCCAGATGGTTATATTATGATGATCTATAGTAATTATATATTGCAATCTCTAATTCCTCCATGTTATAAAAAACACCATGCCAATCAAAGCAGTGGAAGTATAAAAGAAAAAAATAAAATAAAAGTAAAGAAAGATAAAATTAAGAATAGAAGGAATGAAGAAAAAGCTATATGTTTTACTATGTTTAAATAAAATGGTTTATATAATCTTAGCACAAAACTCGTGCCTAAAAAGTTGCATAAATTATTATTCCAGCCAAAAATATCAGTGAAGGTGAGTATGGTTATTTAATTAAGTAAATGTTCATCAATATCACTTTCCAAAGTGGAGGACAACTGTATAAAGTGGTTGGTATGCTGGCCAAGCTTGTACAGAATGATCTCACCATTCATATCTCTGACGTCAAATAGTTTACATCTTCATCCTTAGTACATTAATATCACCGGATCATGTTCATATTCTAAATTCAAATTTGCCTATATCTAATGATTGATATTTCTAATAATTGCCTGCACACCAATAATGGGGTTTAGCAACATCATCACAATTCCAAAGCAATTCTGGTTTTGAAATTATTTAGACATCTTATTGAATCTTGCCATCATTAGTTTTTACAATCAGTGGAGTTGACACCTAAGAAGGATGTTAGTAGGATATGAAACACAGAGGTCATAAATACCGAATTGAGAACATATGAAAAAATATTGTATGTACAATGAAAACCTAAATTGATCTTTTCAGAATTTATACATTTTGATTGTGTTTTGGACTTTAAATTAAAGAACAAAATTAAAGATGTAAATATTTAATAAAATGTCGAGAAAGGGAATTTTGAATTTTATGTCTAAAAGTGAAAATAATTAAAAATTATGTGGTATTATTTAACTCTCTGGAAAAAGAAACATGTTTTGCAAAATGTTTTCTTCTGCTGCTTTCCATATCAACATCAGTACAATATTAAAAACTGGCTGCATTTAAAACTAAAGGAATGTCAGCAAATTTTTATTGTATAGATTAATGATTTAAGTCTTGTTCAGATAGCCTGTTAAACCAGATGTTTCTTGGTTAGCCCATTTCAGTTGAAATGTTCTCTGGCTATGAAATTGAGAAGGTAATCTTTTTTTTTTAATTTATTTTATTTTTTTATGTTTTTTTTCCATTTTATTTATTTTTTTCAGCGTAACAGTATTCATTGTTTTTGCACAACACCCAGTGCTCCATGCAATACGTGCCCTCCCTATAACCCACCACCTGTTCCCCCAACCTCCCACCCCCGACCCTTCAAAACCCTCAGGTTGTTTTTCAGAGTCCATAGTCTCTTATGGTTCGCCTCCCCTCCCCAATGTCCATAGCCCCCTCCCCCTCTCCCAATCCCACCTCCCCCCAGCAACCCCCAGTTTGTTTTGTGAGATTAAGAGTCATTTATGGTTTGTCTTCCTCCTAATCCCATCTTGTACTGGCACAAAAACAGACACATAGATCAGTGGAACAGAATAGAGAGCCCAGAAATCGACCCTCAACTCTATGGTCAACTAATCTTCGACAAAGCAGGAAAGAATGTCCAATGGAAAAAAGACAGCCTCTTCAATAAATGGTGCTGGGAAAATTGGACAGCCACATGCAGAAAAATGAAATTGGACCACTTCCTTACACCACACACGAAAATAGACTCCAAATGGATGAAGGACCTCAATGTGAGAAAGGAATCCATCAAAATCCTTGAGGAGAATGCAGGCAGCAACCTCTTCGACCTCAGCCGTAACAACATCTTCCTAGGAACAACGGCAAAGGCAAGGGAAGCAAGGGCAAAAATGAACTATTGGGATTTCATCAAGATCAAAAGCTTTTGCACAGCAAAGGAAACAGTTAACAAAACCAAAAGACAACTGACAGAATGGGAGAAGATATTTGCAAACGACATAGCAGATAAAGGGCTAGTATCGAAAATCTATAAGGAACTCAGCAAACTCAACACCCAAAGAACAAACAATCCAATCAAGAAATGGACAGAGGATATGAACAGACATTTCTGCAAAGAAGACATCCAGATGGCCAACACACACATGAAAAAGTGCTCCACGTCACTCGGCATCAGGGAACTACAAATCAAAACCACAATGAGATATCACCTCACACCAGTCAGAATGGCTAAAATTAACAAGTCAGGAAATGACAGATGCTGGCGAGGATGCGGAGAAAGGGGAACCCTCCTCCACTGTTGGTGGGAATGCAAGCTGGTGCAACCACTCTGGAAAACAGCATGGAGGTTCCTCAAAATGTTGAAAATAGAACTACCCTATGACCCAGCAATTGCACTACTGGGTATTTACCCTAAAGATACAAACATAGTGATCCGAAGGGGCACGTGTACCCGAATGTTTATAGCAGCAATGTCTACAATAGCCAAACTATGGAAAGAACCTAGATGTCCATCAACAGATGAATGGATAAAGAAAAGGTGGTATATATACACAATGGAATACTATGCAGCCATCAAAAGAAATGAAATCATGCCATTAGCGACGACATGGATGGAACTAGAGCATATCATGCTTAGTGAAATAAGTCAATCAGAGAAAGACAACTATCATATGATCTCCCTGATATGAGGACATGGAGAAGCAACATGGGGGGTTAGGGGGATAGGAGAAGAATAAATGAAACAAGAAGAGAAGGTAATCTTTTTGTACCTACACTCTGTGTCTAACTTCAGGTCCAACTGGAGTCAAAGTTTTTTGTTTTGTTTTGTTTTGTTTTGTTTTTCCTGATCATAAGTAGATGACAAAGGTCTTCCTTATGGTTTTCACTCTCTAGAGAAAATTTATTAATCTTCTTACGTACAATCGAAATACTACCAACTTTGAGAGCCTCTCCAAATACCACATGACTATAAGGATGCAACCACCGATATTTTCTTCAACACTTGGTTCATGAGGATAGAATTATTCCTATGTCAATCTCTTTCTCTGACTTAGCTCTATCCACTAGAAAAAGTGTGAACCACACATGTAATTTAAAATTTTCCTGTAGCTACATTTAAGGTAAAATAACTTTAATAATACATATCTTTTAATGCAAATATCCAAATCTCTTTTGTAATTTCAATGTTATTAGTGCACAAATTATTATGGAGAGATTTTATGTCCTTTTAATTTTTTTTAAATTAAGTGTCTTCAAAATTCTGTGTCACTTTACCATTAGAGCACATTTCTTTTTGGACCAGTCATATTTCAGATGCTCAATACCTTCATATGGCTAATAGCTGCCCTCTTGGACATTATACATCTACACTTGATTTTTGATTGATTGATTGATTGATTGATTTCATTCACTGAGCCTTATTTATTTATCTATCTTTATTTATCTATCTTTATTTATCTATTTCCTTAACTTTCTCCTTTATCTTTTCACTTTGAAGAAACTATAAACAATTTAGACCTACCTATTTCCAGCCTAGTCTTCACACTTAGATTTCATACCCTTTATTTAATGGCAGAATACAATTTTCCTCCTGAATTCTGCAGAAATATATCTGCAGGGATCTTCACTGTCAGCATCATTATTACTGAATCATTTATTGATTTTTTTATGTATAAAATGTGTCATTAATTATTCATTACACAATATGTAGCAAATACTATGACATACATATTATAACCCCACTTTTAAGTGGAGGTTATTTGAGACTCAGAGATTGAACAACTTCAACACAATTATTAAATGGTCAAGCTAGGATTCAACCCTAACCTAGACTTTTCTCCAATATACAGCATATCAAGGAGCAACATGTAAGATTGACTGGATCCTCTGTTGTGATAGAGATAGAGTATGGATAAGACCAATATCCGATAGAGTACCGGATATATCTGGTAAGTGGTGACTGAGAAATGAAAAGATGACAGGAAATGGAGGCATTCAAAGTAACATTAAAAACAATCTTTCCTGGCTGCCCAGGTGGCTCAGTTGGTTAAACATCTGACTTTGGCTCAGGTCATGATCTCACTATGGACCAGGATCCACTTAGGGCTCCCTGCTTAGAGGGGAGGCTGCTTCTCTCTCTCCTCCCTGCTCATGCTCTCTTGCTATCTCTGTCTCTCAAATAAATACATAAAATCTTTAAAACAACAACAACAATCTTTCCAGATAGGATGAAGCCTGTATTAGCTTCCAAAAGTTTTTCTCTTCTTTTAAAACTTTCCTTCATAATGTTAAATAATAAGCTAAATCCTCTTCTACAACTCTGCATTTTTTCCTAGTCCTGAAACATTTGGGATCAAAGTAACTCCATAGATCTGTGAATAAATACAAACCATACAAACAATAAATACAAACATGTAAAATAAACATGATTTCTATATATGATCTGTATAAATTAATGAATATACATTTGCATGATATCCAGTTACATTTGAACTGAAAATGAGATCAAAAGCAAACATTTGCCAACATGTAGCTTGTTTTTGTAGTTGTTATTGTCTGTTACTCATTAGCTTCTGCTAGATTTTTTCATATTAAAAAGTAACTGATTTTTAACAGTGTCAAAAAGACTGGGGGGGGGGGCTCTATATATCTGCTAGGAAATTATTACCTGCCTTATAATCTTTTTTCACAGAGGTTGCCATTCTAGTTAAGGTTAGATCATTTATTTTTGTTCTGATTGCTTCCTGATGAGAGTCAAAGTTGGTAATGAAAGCACATTTATGAATTTTGCCTCATAGGCACAGATAAAGGTCATGAGATCATAGGTTTTCATAGGGCTGGATGTGCAAATGTTCTATAGCGGTTTAAACTTTGTTATTAAAAAAAAAACTTTGATGTATCACTAACTGGCTTTAACACCATTGAAGAGGTGCTGAAATCAGTAGGCAAGACATTTCTAGCAGTAGGTAGAACATGGAGAACTTTGAGAATCACCATATGCTTTCAGAAATTCAGGCATTAAAACACAAGTCCAAAAAAGGAGTCAGAACTCAAATTTTCTATTATTATTTTTAAAACACAGCTTCATTATAATTTCTACAAAGCTACTGTGTTCTTGCAAATTCTAAAAAACTTAAGTTGTTACTTCACAGTTTTATTTTTGTAGACAACTACTTGTTATATGCAATGCATTGTGACACCTAATGTGCAATGAAAGAATGACAAAGATCATTCTTCTGTGGTAAGTTGTGCACACTTGAATGAATATCTGTATCAGAGACTCCAATACTCATGAAATAAGGAAACATGTCAGACAACTGTCCTACAAGATGTCTTGAATTGGGTTGTTTGATTTTACTATCTCAGTACATGCCTTCTAAAATCACGTTTCTTAAATTGATCAATAAAATAACTTCTACCAACTCATGGGAAAAATATAGAATTTCACTTTTACTACTAGAAACTAAAAATAACTTTCTTCATCTACTATAATTGGTCATTTTTTACTAAAAGAGTCATTCTCAAGGACATTCTGATAACTTATTTGTAGTAAATAGAATATATACTTAATGTTTCCCCAGTTATAGTGACATTTTTACATTCAAACAAACATATTTGTTCTTATTCCACTTGGTGACTAAAGGATGCATTCATATAATGTGTAAACATCACCACGGTCTAATATGACAATCTTCTCATCGCACCAAAAAGAAATCCCATATAAATTAGGAGTTACTCTTATTCCCTCCCATTTCCTACCTGTCAACCTTAGGCAACCACTAATATACTTTCTATAAACTTTATTAGATTATGCCATTTCTTTTATTTTCAAAGAGGCTTCTGGACAGTGAGGAAAAGATACACACATAAATAGCTATGTCAATAACCATGTGAATTTTACTCTAGATTTTCTTATTTTTTAGGATTTATTTATTTATTTGAGCGAGAGAGTGAATGCAAGTTGGGGGGGATAGTTTTACTAGTAAATTCTTTGAATATATATGGAAAAAATAATATCAACTCATAAAAAACCTTTTAAAAATCAAGGAATAAAGAACATTTTGAACTCTGATTTGTAAGAATTCTTATAATAAAATATGCCCAAGATATTTTAAGAAAAGAACATTATATTATAAGTTAATACCCTCATGAACACAGGAAAAAAGTACTTATCAAATTATGAGGAAATATATATACAATATATACATAAATATATTAATTATATATTTTACACAATTATAATATATATCTTCTATTAAATCTCTATCTATATATCTTATCTATATCTATATCATCTGTAATACACAATCAAATGCAAATTATCCTAGTAATATACTGTTAGTTTAAAATTTTAAAAAATCAAAAATAAATATTCACTTGCAAAAACATAAAATTAGACCTTACCTTGCACCATTGTTGAGGAAGAAAGATTTTACTCTTCTCTTTAATGTTGCCTTCAGCTGATCTAAAAATTAAATTGGCATGAAACTGATTAGCAGGAGAAAAATCATATTTAATCATGTACATATAAGGATTCCACATGAGAGATTCCAAAGACAGGAAAAATGTGGTACATACATCATTCTGGACTAAGATAAAGAGAATAGGGATCTGAGGCTTCAAAGGGAAGAAAGGCAATTCCCAGAAATCATGAAAAGATTAGACATTTGATAAACAAATGTTTGCTGGGTCATCCAGAACCAATGACAAAGAGAGGATTTTGACCAAAAAGGCCTTGCTAGGTTGTTACCTGTTTACCATACCTGGTTCATATTATACTATGGTTATTTATGGTGGTAGCTCCCTTTGTGGTCCTCTGTCTAAATTCTTTCAGGCAATTAGATGGGAGGCAAAATAATTTTTTAGTCTTCTGTTTCTTAAAAATAATCAGCTGAAAGTAATCCACATCTCAGAGATACACTTTGGGGTGGCAATTTTCCTCTCCTATGCCATGCATAAGAAGTAACTTAAAATATATCATAAACCTAAATATAAGCAAAAATGATAAAACTCTAAGAAAAAAAAAACATAGGAATGAATCTTCATGACTTTGAGTTAAGCAAAGTTTCTATAAATATGTATATAAGGATAGCCAGAATAATCTAGAGAAAGTATATTAGAGGACCTACATTGTGAGTCTCAGTATTTGAGAATATCAGAATGACTATTTGATGTAATTATTTTTCCTATTTTTACAATAAGCTTCATAATAATGGTTTAGTGTGTTTTCAGATTCTAGCTAATGACATTTTTAGTAAGTTGATCATATATCTCACTTTGCCTAAAACACTATTGATTTTTTTTCAAATGTAGGTAATATTTTTTATTGTGTTGTTAGTCACCATACAGTACTATTGATTTATGCCTACTGCTCATCTGTTTTTTGTTTCATGTCTATTTTTTAAATAGGCTTTATTATTTTTAGTTCAGTTTTAAATTTATAGTAAAATTGAGAAGATAGCTTAAACATCTTTATTATTAATAATTTACAGAAATATGTTACATTTTTTAAAATAACAAATATTGAAATATTATTATAAATTAAAGTCAGTTTATTAAATTTTATTTAGTTTTTACCTAATGTACTTTCTCTATTCCAGGAGTCCACCCACAATACCATGTTAATCTAGTTATTGTGTTTCATTAGGTATCTCTTAGCTGTGAGTTCCTCTGACTTTCTTTGTTTTGGAGGCCTTGATAGTTTTGAGAAGTACCAATCAGATATTTTGTAGAAAACCTTTGTATTGCAATAAATCTGATATTTTTCTCATAATTAGTGTAGGGAATGGATTCATGGGAGGAAAAACACAGAGGTAAATTGCCACTGTCATCACATCATATCAAGTGTAAATACAGTCAACGCGATTTAAGACTTTTGAAGTTGACCATGATCAGCTGGCTGTGTTAGTTTTTGTCAAGTTTCTGTTCTATAGAATTTTTATTTTTTCTTTGGCATAGAGTCTCTTAGGAAGGAATCACAATGTACATAAGGAGTGGGAAGGTATGCCCCTTCTTTGAGAACACAGTATCTATATAAATTATTTAGAATTATTTGGCATGGGAGAGTTGTCTTTCCTTCTTGTTTATTAATTTGTTTAACCATTTATTTCTATCAGTATGGATATTTATGTTATACTTAGGTTATAATCCAGTACTACTTATTGATTCTTTTGCTCAGATTGCTTCAGTTGTAGACATTGGGTAATTTTTAAGTGGGTTGCTGTGGTCTTTGACATATCTTCATGTCATCAGTGTTGTGTTGTGTTTTGTTTTTAGCACTTCTTTTTTTTAATAACAGCATTTAATAACAGTATTAAAACCAAAATGTGTGGACTGGGTTTACTCATTTTCACTAAGGTATTATTACTAAGGTAAACACAAGTGTTTACTTGTTAGCTAACAGAGCAAGGAAGTATGTGTGTATACGAAATCATATAGGCACACATATCTACCAATGTTTCTGTATAAAACCAATTGTGTTAATATTTAGCTAAACTCAAGCTATAGATGTTTCTGACTCTAATCAATTACCACATAAGTCATTCTAACTTATTTCCCTTGCTTATCTATAAAGTTCCATTCTAACAGTGAGAAACCAGGCTCCCACCATCTGCAGTCTATTTACTTAATTGTCCGATTCTGGTATAAATATACCATGGAAAAAAATTTTATCAACAACTTGTCAGTTCCTTTGCCATTAGTCTTGCAGATTCCTCTCATTTCCAGAGTTACTTAGTTCAACATCTCTCCCTGGCTTTCTTGTCAGTGAGGTTTCTTATATTTGTAGTACAGTTGGATTCTCCTGTCCTACTCTGCATTCCTTCCTGGAATCCCCAACCTCCTAAATAATTTCTTGAATTGATATATATTAAGATAAATTGTCTGTACTAAAACATGCTGGGTTCTGACAGATGTACTATGTTATGTATCTACCATTAAACAATCATAGAAAATACTTCACCCCTTTAAATTCCCCTGTGCTTTATCTATTTAATACCCTTTCCCTCCCTCCAAACCCTTATCAGTGTTGATCTTTTTACTTTTTTTTTCTTTATAATTTATCTTTCAAAATGTCATATAATTGAATTGTGGAATAAGTAGTTTTTTCATTTTTTTTTAACTTAACAATACCCATTATGTTTTTCATAGCTTGATAGAATTATTTTAAGTCATTGAATAGTATTCTATTTTCTGGGAGTTCTAGAATTTATTTATAAATTATAAATTATATATATAAATATATATAAATTAATTATATATATAAATTTTATATATTTATAAAATAAATAAATTCTTTATTTATTCACCTATTGAAGGACAACTTGGTTGCTTCCAGTTCAGAGTGATTAATGAATAGAGCTTATAAAAATAAACATGGGCAGGTTTTTGCATGGATATGTTTTTAAATGAATTGAGTAAACACCAATTAGCTACCTGTTGGATTGGATGGTAAGACTGTATTTAGCTTTGCAAGAAACTACCAAACTGTCTCTCAAAATGGTAGTATCATGCAGCAATCCACTAGCAACAAATGAGTTTCTTTTTTTTTTTTTTAAAGATTTTATTTATTCGACACACAGAGAAAGATCACAAGTAGGCAGAGAGGCAGGCAGAGAGAGAGGAGGAAGCAGGCTCCCTGCTGAGCAAAGAGCCCGATGTGGGGCTCGATCCCAGGACCCTGGGATCATGACCTGAGCTGAAGGCAGAGGCTTTAACCCACTGAGCCACCCAGGCGCCCCAACAAATGAGCTTCTGCTGCCCTGTGTTCTCACCAGGATTAGGCAATATCAATATTTTGGGGGGGGGAGTGTATTTTTTTCTTCCTTTTTTTTAGCATTGCATTTTATTTATTTATTTATTTATTTTTTTATAAACATATAATGTATTTTTATCCCCAAGGGTACAGGTCTGGATTTTACTTACTATAAGAGATGTGTGGTGGAAACTCATTTTGTTTTCTGTTTTGTTTTTTTTTTTTAAGATTTATTTATTTATTTTTAGAGACAGAGAGAGACAAAAAACCTTAAGCAGCCTCCTGCTGAGCATGGAGCCCATTGGGGAACTCAATCTCATGACCCTGGGGTCATGACCTAATCTGCGACCAAGAGTTATACACTTAACTGATTACACCACCCAGGCACCCCACTCACTGTCCTTTAAATTTGTAATTCCTTAGTATCAAGTAATGTTGAGCATCTTTTAATGTTTTTTTGCCACCTGTTATATCTTCTTTGGTCAAGTGTCTCTCCGGGTTTTTGTCCACTTAAATAAATTGAGTTAATTTTTGGGGGTACCTGGGTGGCTCAGTCGCTTTAGTGTCTGCCTTCAGCTCAGGTCATGATCCCAGGGTTCTGGAATCTAGCCCCATTTGGGCTCCCTGCTCAGTGGAGAGCCTGCTTCTCCTTCTCCCTCTGCTTCTACCCTCTGGCTCATCCGCTCTCGTTCTCTACTTTTCTCTATATCAAATAAATAAATAAAATATTTTTTAAAATAAAAATATATAATTTTCTTAGTCTATGACTATAATTTCATTCTTTAACAGTATATTTCACAAAACAGAAAATCTCAATTGGAATAAAATCTAACATCAATTTTTTCTTCCGTGGGTCATGCTTTTGGCGTTGTACCTAAAAACTCACGTTCAAAACCTAAGTTTATGCAGATTTCCTCCTATGCTTGACTCCAGAAGTTCTATAGTATTGTGCTTTGTAATTAGAGTGTGGACCATTTTGAATTAATTTTTGAAAAAAGTTATAACTTCTCTGTCTAGATTGATTGACTGATTTTGCATATAGATGTCCAACTGTTGCAGCACAATTTGTAGAAAAGACTCTCCTTTTCCCACTGAAATGCCTTTCTGCCTTTGTCAGAGATTGGTTAACTGTACTTATGTGGGTCTTGATTCTAATTTATTGATTCTTATGTTTATCATTTGGCCGATACCCCTCTGTCTTGATTACCATAGTTTTATAGTATGTCTTGAAGTCAGGTAGTGTTATTCTTCCAACACTTTCATCAGTATTATATTGCCTTTTTCTGTCTTTTGCTATCCCACATTAAGGTTAATTAGCTTGGATTATTTCTTGGTTTCTGTTTTGTATATTTTTATTTTTTTACTTATTGTCGCTTAAATTTAGAAGTCGAGAAGTAGAGGGGCGCCTGGGTCGCTCAGTTCATTAAGCGTCTGACTTTGGTTCAGGACACGAATATCAGGATCCTGGAATGGAGCCTTGCATTAGGCTCCCTGCTCCTCAGGAAGTCTGCTTCTCCTTCTCCTTCTGCCCCTCCTCTCATCTTCACCTCCCCCCAAATAAAAAAAATCTGAAAAAAAAAAAAAAAAAAAAAAAAAAAAAAGATGTCCAGAAGTAGATGTCATAGGAATAGAAAGTATTTTTCCGACTCTCCACAAAGCATTTGTTTCTGTAATGTGGAAACTCTTCTGGATCAAAAGTAAGAGATTGAAAGCCATAATGAATAGTATTGGTATTATTTGGTCCTAAATGGTGATCAGGGAAGTATGGATAAAAAAACATAATCATAAAGACTGTGGGGGCAGAAAAGTTCTCACTTCTTCCCTTTTAGGTTTTTTGCTTAGTTTAATAATTAAATTGATACAAGGCAATTTAACAGGAGAAAAACAAACACAAGTTTATTAACTTATGTATCTCCTATACACATGGGAGAGATCCAGGAAAACTGAGCAACTCCCCAAAATGGCCAAAGCCATCATCTTCAACACCATCTTCAGGTAACCAAAATATGTTGAGTGGGAATTCGTTATGCCTCATCTTATGCCTGCAGTTCCTCAAAAATAACCAGCTTAAAATAATCAATATACCAAGGGACACAATTTGGGGTGGAAAATTCTGCTCTTCTACATGAGTTAAAGAAGGTAATGAGGAGGAAAGTGCAGACTAAAGGTCTTGAAATCTGGGTAGTCACATTAAATTAATAATCATTTTGCTTGGGAACAGTTGGCTGAAATCAAACCTCCACTGAATTAATTTTCATCATAAGCACTCTTGTTTAGAACCAGCACATGGCCATTGCCCATTTGGTGGAATCAGTAGACAATACCATTTAGAGAAATTGTATTGATCTGTGACCTGGGAAAACAGAATAAGAGCTGTTATGTATTTCTTCAACAAGACAGGAAGCATTCTTTGCCAGTTTGCCTTGACTGTACATTCTGCAAGGTCATTTGCCACCTCATCCATGGATTCCATAAAGATTAAAATAAATATGACTTCTTGTTTTATGCCGAGTGGTGAATAAAAGAATCAGGTAAGCAGCCCACAATAGAGCAGCTTTGTTATTTGCATTCTGCCTAGTTATACACAGGGTCATTAAGTTGCAAGGACAGGAAAAAAAGTTGCAACTGAAAACATACATCCTGGTTACTTAATATGAAAATACTTAAAAATGTTCCTTGAACCAAATAAATATTCCCCAGTCTCTGACATCATATCTATTCTAGCCTAATACCAAGATATAGAGGACCTGAATGTTGTTAACTTGTGTTATCCTTTACAGTTTTTGGTAATAAGCTCAAATTATTGTTGGTATTACAAGTTTTCATCATCCCTAGAGTCCAAAAGGAATAAATTTTATTTTTCTATGAATGCTTCTCAAATTGTGTGATCAAATAAATATGTTGTAAATGTAACCAACACTGAAGTGAACTGAAAATGACCAATAAGGTTCCAAGTGTAGTGTAATAACTCCTAATGGCATTTCTATTTTAACATGACTGAAAGTCATTAAAGAACAGGAACAGGAATCATTATCAAATAACATGTAGAAAGGTACGCATCAAATCTGTCACCAAATTTCAGAGATATTCTTAGGGCACTAATATTTTTCTGTGGTTTTTGAAATTACATATAGTTAGGACTATGTTTTCGTGGCATTTGTGAAGTACAGAGTGCGGAACGAAGGGCCAGGCATGTATTGATCATTCAATTTATTCAGTACACTCATGAGCTTAAGACCTCAGATTACTGCAGAACTTAGAGAGCTAGAAATAAAATCCAGGTCTAAAGTTGTAAACTTTTTGTGATCTGTTCCACACAATTTTTACCCTCTTTCACTGGTTCTTCTTTCTGACTTATGCTTTACTCTTTCTACCACATGGTAAGGAAAAATGTGTGTTGATTATTTACTTGGTTCCCTTTTTAATTTTTTTTTCATTCTCTCAAGTATTCATTTGTTTTCTGAACATGCCCATTCATTCATTTGTTAATTGTATTGCACTATTTATCAGATACAAGTGCTTTGTATACAAGTGTCTTATTCTAAATACTGGGAATTTCATCCAACCAACATTTAGTGTTATGTATGAGTCACTTTAATATCTCACAACAACAACCCATGAAGTATGGACTATACTATTACAGCCCACAAGTCACAATAGAAAAAAATCTAAAACAAAATGTTTATAGGTGTGATGGAGCTGGAGAATAAACCCAGATAATGTGACTCTGCTTCCCACCACTTAACTACTAAAATGTACCAATTCTCAGTCTCAGAGTGATGAACTTGACAGAAAAGGTCTATCCTTTTATAGTGCTGGCTCTAACGTGGGAAAGTAGCAAATAGCAAGTAAAGAAATTATTAATTTCAAATAGTGGTAACTGGTATTTACTGTTAATAACAAAAATTCAAATGAGTTGCTTAAAAGATCAAATTAGCTTTATTGAATGTTTCATGTATCAGGTAGCATCCAATTTAACAAGTAGAAAGAATCTCCCTTGAGCTGAAGTAAAGGAAATGTTTTTAAATATAGTGTTAAAAGGAAAACCAAAGGCCCAAAATGGCATCATTTAGGTTACAGCCCAAGTCAGTAAATCAGGGCTTAATACCTAATCTAACTGCAGTTTCATCCTCTCCCAGAAATAATAAGGCTTAAGTGGAGAGTTGGGAATTTTCTGACAAGCAACAAAGAGGTAATTTGTTGAACGGACCTTCTCCATCCCCCCCAAAGAAAGATGAGGTAATTTGCATAGTAACACCCTCATCCCTTCCCTGTGTGGGAGGGTGATTGACCTGAAACAATCTTGTCTTTTTCTTTTGCTTATAACTCCTTTGCCCCATCCTCCTTTCTATAAAAACCTCCCATTTTGTATAACTCCTTAGGGTTCTCCTCTGTTTGCTAGACGAGATGCTGCCCAATTCATGAATTGTTTAATAAAGCTAATTAGGTCTTTAAAACTTATTCGGTTGAAATTTTGTTTTCTAACAGTAGAGCGAGAGTACAAAAAAATGAAATTATTAGCCAAGAACTCATTGTTTTAGGCAAGGTCACCTTCCTAAGGTGGAAGAGAAAGAGTCTATCCGCAAATAACCTAGTGCTGACCAGGAAATTTCAGGTTGACTGGTTAAAGGTTACATTCCTTAGACACTTAAAACTGTAGTAAGTCTTGAACTGCTGATGTTGAAGAGGAAAATTACCCAGAGCAGGCCCAGGTCAGGAGACCCCAAAAGATGTAGAGTTACTAACAATAAGCTAGAGATAATCAGAAGCCCTACTGGGAGCAAGAAATAACCAGCCATCCCTGCTTCTATAAACAGGCTTCCCACCACAGGCTCCCTGCACTACTGTTCCTGCCTGAAGCATCCTTCTCCCCCAGTTTAAACCTACCTACCAGCAGTCAGCACAGCCCTTGGAACCTGACTGCCTGCAGTCCCCCATAAAAGCCCTATAACCTCACTGCCCAGGGCCCAGAACTTCCAGCATGAGCTCATCTGGGTCTGCCAGGCATAAAATAAATCCAAGTTCTCCTGCTTCTCCAGTGTCACTTTGATGTGGGAAACAGAGGCAGAAGAAAAACTATTAAATTTCCTTACCTAGTGACAAGCCCTTAAAACAGGAAGAGTGACTCTCCTCTGGGGACTCAACTATCCCCACCTTAAGGCTTTGCTAAGGGCAAAAGACAATCCTAGCCTAAGGGACCTCCCTACCACCAACCAGGATCCTGTAAGTCTATTTTAACAATTCCTTTGGAAACTTTGTCTCTAAACCTCCAAGATAGTGTCAACAACCAGTCCCAAGCATATGGCCCACTGATATACATCTAAAGGGTCTCACAAAAAGGTTTTATTACTGGTAATGAATAACTTTTTCCCCAGACAATGGCTAGCCCCTCAAGGTCCTAGAGACCTTGCTTTCAAAATTCCTTAGAGACTTACATCATCCCTTAATCCCCTTCCCAATTTACAAGTATACAATAGACCACTCCTCACATCTCAGGGCAGCAGCTCTTCCTGCCCATGTGTCCTGTCCCCCTGCTTTGATAAGCCACCATTTTGTACCAGAGATGTCTCAAGAATTCTTTCTTGGTCATCAGTTCCCAACCTCACCCCACCAAACTCCACCTATGTTCTCAAACTTCATCAACTTGGCTCTTGCTGGTCTGATTATTTTCTGCAACAATATGGGCCCTTAACATAAAATGACTCAATTTTGGGTTTGTGGTTTACTTTTCAATATTATAGTAATGGTTAACTTAGAAATAATAATAGCTTGAAATTGAAAGAAAGAAAGAGAAAGAAAATTTTAATTTCAATTTCTTATTTTATTCAATATCTATATATAATCTATGACATTGAAAAGATTTCAAAAGAAACCTCATCAAATTATAAGAAAGTAGTGTAGAGGTGGAAAAGTTAATTGAGTAACTATGGAAAATGACCAAAGCCGTTACCTAAATTACCACCTTCAGCTAAAGACAAAAGGAGGAGTTATGATGGGGAGTCAGTTAAGGGAAGTTACCAGCAAAAGCAGTGTCAAAAAGGGTAAGGTTGTTATGCAAATTGAAGTTGTCTTCTCCATTAAGAATTTCCAGAGATACTGAATATCAACCTTTTGTCTGTACTGTCATTTGCAAATATCTTCTCCCATTCCTTGGGTTGCCTCTTTGTCTTGTTGACTGTTTCCTTTGCTGTGCAGAAGCTTTTGATCTCGATGAAGTCCCAAAGGTTCATTTTCACTTTTGTTTCCTTTGCCTTTGGAGACATATCTTGAAAGAAGTTGCTGTGGCTGATATAGCAGAGGTTACTGCCTATGTTTTCCTCTAGGATTCTGATGGATTCCTGTCTCACTTTGAGGTCTTTTATCCATTTTGAGTTTATCTTTGTGTATGGTGTAAGAGAATGGTCGAGTTTCATTCTTCTACATATAGCAACAGACAAATGGATAAGGAAGACGTGGTCCATATACACGATGGAGTATTACGCCTCCATCAGAAAGGATGAATACCCAACTTTTGTAGCAACATGGATGGGACTGGAAGAGATTATGCTGAGTGAAATAAGTCAAGCAGAGAAAGTCAAGTATCATATGGTTTCACTTATTTGTGGAGCATAACAAATACCATGGAGGACATGGGGAGATGGAGAGGAGAAGGGAGTTGAGGGAAATTGGAAGGGGAGATGAACCATGAGAGACTATGGACTCTGAAAAACAATCTGAGGGTTTTGAAGGGGCGGGGGTAGGAGGTTGGGGAACCAGGTGATGGGTAATAGGGAGGGCACGTATTGATGGAGCACTGGGTGTGGTGCAAAAAACAATGAATACGTTATGCTGAAAAGAAATAAAAAAAAAAAAAGAGTTTCCAGAGATTTAGAGTCATCCCCCTCTTCCTGGCATAGCTAGGAAGGCACTGCTACAAATGGAGATTTCTCCCGTTTGGAAATCCACTTTTAACTTTTGACTGCCCACAAGACTTAACTACTAACAACCTACTATTTACTGGAAGCCTTATCAATAACACCAACAGTTGATTAACACACATTTTGTATATTGTATGTATACTGTACTCTTCAATAAAGGAAGTTAGAAAAAGAAATGTTATTAAGCAAATCATAAGGAAGAGAAAATACATTTACAGTACTGAGCTGTATTTATTGAAAAAAATCTATATGTAAGTGGACCCCCATAGTCAAAGATTGGACTCCTTGGTTTCTTTCACTTTATGGTGTTCTTCTCAAAGAGTAGGGGAGGTAGCTTTTTCCAAGGGTGGAAAAAGAGATGGAGATTAAGGAGTACATGTGTAATGAGCACCATGTATTTTATAGACGTTCGAATCATTATATTATACACTTGAAACTGATATTATACTGTATGTTAACTAACTGGAATTTAAATAAAAACTTGAAAAAAAAAGAGTAGGTGATTCATATCTACTGTCCATAACGGATGGTGATTGCAGTGCTCAGAGACAATTTCTCAGGTTCCAAAGAAATAATTCAGTAGCTGTTTATAGATGAATGCTATATTCCAAATATCTCTGACCTGATGCTGATCCATGTCCTTTTGTAAATATCTACCAAATGATATTAAATAATTGAATGAATACTAATCTTTTTGTTTCTACCCAAGTCAGTGAGGTCACTTCCTCTTAAACTCAAATGACTTTTAAGTGGAATTCTCCTAAAGTCATTTCAATTCTGAAAATCTTTTCTACAACAGCAGGAAAATAAATTGAGTATACATGGATTAGGATGAATTCCAAGTCAAAAATTTAAAGTAAAATAAAACAAAACAAACAAACAAAAAATTTGGTGGAGAATAAGACACAGGAAGAGACCTGTTGTTGATAATCACTTTGGCATAATGAAAAGCAAATTCACAGCTTTTTTTTTTTTTTTTTTTTTTTTTTTGAAGCTGCAGAAGATCCTGGAATGTTTCACAAATAATGTTAACAGAAAATATTTTAGTATATAATACTCTTAAGAGGCAGTAAATACTACCTGTATCATTTCATTTAGTGCTTTCCTCCATCACAAATCCAAAGTTGTTGATGTTGAAGTAATTAGGACACTGGGTCTTGATTAGGCTGTCCTCTGATTTCTCTGACTTCATTCCTATTCTCAAACAAGAGAGCTCCTCTAGCTAGACACAGGCTTCTTTGCTGTTCCTCATACTGGCAAGCATTTTTCATTTCTTACCTCTATCTGAACTTTTCTTCTTTCTAATATATGAATAGCTTGCAAGTCTCTGCTCAAATATTACCAACTACATAGAAGCCTGACTTGACTATGCTGTCTAAAATAACACCCCACCTCCCCATAACCTTTATTCCTTTACCCTACTTTATTTTTCCTCATAAGCCTTATCAGTGAATTACTATGTAATTCTTTACTTATTGTCTGCCCCCTTGATTAATTCCAAAGGAGTCAGATCTTTATTTTGGCAATACAGACTATATATCTAAAGCTTAAAGTGGTGCCTAGCATACAGCAGATGCTAAATAAGTACTAGCTGAATTAGTAAATGAATGAATAAATGAACAGTACATTTATTGTTTCTTACAGATGGTAAAATATTTATGAGTTTTATAAATTAATTTGTAATATTGGTCAATCAATATAATTTTCTCAGTTTATTTTTCAAATTAAGGAAATGAAAGTGAAATTCATATAACATAAAATTAAACATTTTAAAGTGTACAAGTCAGTGGCATTAATTACATTCACAGTGTTGTACAACCTCTACTACTTATATCAAGCTCCAAAACATTTTCATCACTCCAAAGGAAAACCCTATGCCCAGTAAATTTTCACTCCCCTTTCTTTTGTTCCTACACCACCAGGCAACTGTCAATCTCTGTTCTGTCTCCAGATTAACCTACTCTAGATATTTCACAGAAATGAAATCATGTAGTATGTGACCTTTGAGGCTGGATTCTTTTATTCAGCATAATGTTTGCAAGGTTCATCCACATTGTTATAGCATGTGTCGGGACTTTCTTTTCTAATTATGACTGAATAATATTATTGTATGTATACATTACATTTTGTTTGTCCATTCATCAGCTGGTGAGCATTTGGGCTATTTCTACCTTTTGGATGTTGTGAATAGTGCTGCTCTGAATATCAGGTACAAGTATCTGTTTAAGAACCTCAAACAAACTGAATTTTCTGAGTTGAATTTCCAGTTTTTTCAATTTTATTTTTTAATAAAAAATCAATATATTTAAGGTATACAATATGAAGATTTGATACACATATACATAATTAAATGATTGCTACAATTGATTTGGGTATATCTTATAAGTAGAATTGCTGAGTCTTACATTTCTGTTTAGCTTTTTTTGAAAAAAAGATTTATTCATTTATTTGAGAGAGAAAGAAAGACAGAAAGAACATGTGTGAGTGGGGGGAGGGACAGAAGGAGAGAATCTCAAGCAGACTCACTGCTGAGTTTGGAGCTGAACCAGGGCTCTATCTCAAGACCCAAGAGATCATGACCTGAGCCAAAATCACGAGCCAAATGCTTAATCAGCTTCCCAACCAACTTAATCAACCAACAACAGGTGCCCCTCTATGTTTAATTTTTTGAGAAAAACCAAACTTTCCAATAGGGCTGCACTATTTTACATTCACACCAGCAATTTCACCATACTGTCTCAAACATTTATTTTCTTCCCCCCCAAACCACATTTACACTGACTATAAAATGGTATCTCATTGAGGTTTTGATTCACATTTCTCTAATGATTAATGATGTTGAGCGTATTTTCATTTACTTGTTAACTATTTGTGTATCTTCTTTGGAGAAATGTCCATTTAATTCTTTTACTTGTTTTGTAAGTTGGGTTATCTGTGTTTCTGTGGTTGAGCTACAGATGTTCCTTACATAGTCTAGATAACTAGACTACTCATAGAACTGATTTGTAAATATTTTCTACCATTCTGTGGCTATCTTTCTTAATAATATCTTATGATACACAAAAGTTTTTAATTTTGATAAACTCTAATTTATCAATTTTTCCTTTTGTTGCTTGTGCTTTAGTGTCACATCTAAAAAATCAATTGTATAATCCAAGGTTATCAATATTTATTTATTTTCTTCTAAGAGTTTTGTTTTTAACTCATATTTTTAGCCATTAATTTGAGTTAATTTTTATATGTATTATGAAATAGGGACTCAACTCATTCTTTTGCATATGGATATCTAATTATCTCAGCTCCATTTGTTGAAGAGATGGTTTTCTCACTGAATCTTCTTGATCTTTTGTTGAAGTCAATTGGCTGTAGACACATGGGTTTATGTCTAGACTCTCAATTTTATTCAACTCGTTCATAGGTCTGTCCTTATGCCATTCCACAGTGGTTTGATACTGTGGTTATCTAGTAAGTTTTGAAATTGGAAAGTGTGAGTTATACAACTTTGTTCCTTCTCAATATTGTTTTGGCTTTTTGAGGTTCCTTGTAACTCAATTTTTGTTTTTTGGTTTCATATTATTTTGGGACTCTGTCATTAGGTACATGTATAATAGTTACATATTCTTGATGAATTGTCTCTTTTATCATCTTATAATATCCTTAGTTTCTCTTAACAGTTTTTGATTTAGTCTATTTTTTTCTAATATTAGCATAGTCATCTCTGCATTCTTTTTGTAATTATTTGCGTAGGAAATCTTTCCCACTCTTATATTCAACCTATTTGTGCCTTGTGAACGAAAATAAGTCTCTTGTATGCATTAAATTAATTAATGGTAAGAAAGAACTTCTTCCATTTGCAATTTGTTTTCTATAGGTCATATCTTTTTCCTCAGTTTCCTCATTTTCTCTTTTATTGCCTTCTTTCACGTTTAATTGCTTTTTTCATAATCTATCATTTTGGTTTCCTTTTTCTATTCTTTATATATTTTAGTAATTCTTAGTGATTACTCTGAGGATTACAAAAAATCTTTTGAATGTATAACAAGCAAATTTAAATTAATAACAGCTTAGCTTCTGTAGTATAAGAAAACTGCTTCTATATCACTCCATATCCTTCTTTATGTTATTGTTGTCAACAAGTACACCTTTATACATTGTCTGCCTATTAGCATGGATTTACAATTGTTATTTTATGCATCTGTATTTTAAATCTTAGAGTTAAAAAAGAGATTTACAAATAAAAATACAATAATATTGGCTTTTGTATTTATCTATCTAGGTAACTTTACCAATGTTCTTTATTTCTTCATATAGCTTTAAGTTACTATCTAGTGTTCTTTCATTTATGCCTGAAGGACTTCTTGTCACATTTCTTGTAGAACAGGTCTACTAGCAATAAACTCCTTCAGTTTCTTTTATTTAAGAATGTTTCAATGTCTCCCATTTTTGAAAAGACAGCTTTGTCAGACATAGAATTCTTGGTTGAATTTTTCTCTTTCAACACTTTAAATATATCATCCATTGTCTTCTGGTATCTATGGTTTCTTTCTTTCTTTCTTTCTTTCTTTTTTAAGATTTTATTTATTCATTTGACAGACAGAGATCACAAGTAGGCAGAGAGTCAGGCAGAGAGAAAGAGGAGGAAGCAGGCTCTCCCCCAGAGCAGAAAGCCCGATGCAGGCCTCGATCTCAGGACCCTGAGACCATGACCTGAGCCAAAGGCAGAGGCTTTAACCCACTGAGCCACCCAGGTGCCCTCCTTCTTTTTTTTTTTAATAGACTTTTTAAAAAGATTTTATTTATTTATTTGACAGAGAGAGACACAGTGAGAGAGGGAACACAAGCACAGGGAGTGGTAGAGGGAGAAGCAGGCTTCCCACTGAGCAGGGAGCCCTATGCGGGGCTCCATTCCAGGACCCTAGGATCATGACTTGAGCCAAAGGCAGACACTTAACGACTGAGCCACTCAGGTGCCCCTGGCATCTATGGTTTCTGAGGAGAAATTGACAAATTCTCATTGAAGATCCCATCCAGTGACAAATAGCTTTTTTTTTTTTTTTTTTGCTGTTGTTGGTCTCTTTAAGATTCTCTGTCTTTGATAATTTGATTATAATGAGTCTTGTTGCAGATCTCTTCTACTTTATCCTTCTCTGAGATTTTTTAATACTTTTCATCAAATTGTTGAAGTTTTTGCCATTATTTATTCAAATATTCTTTCTTTTCTATTCTCTCCCTCCTCTTCCAATTATGCATATGGGTCCTTGATGATATCCCACAGGTCTGTGGGCTTTACCTTTGCACATTCTTTTTCTTTCTATACCTCAGATACAGATAATTTCAACAAACTGCCTTCAAACCCACAGATTCTTCTTTCTGTCTGCTCAAATCTATTGTTGGAACCCTTACTGAATATTTCATTTCATTTACTGTACTTTTCAGCTCCAGATTTTTGTTCTTTTTACAATTTTTATCTCTTTGTTGATATTTTCCATTCATTCATGCATTGTTCCTCTGATTACCTTCATTTGTTTGTCCATGATTTGTTTTCTTTTATTCTTTGAGCTTATTTAAGAAAGTTGGTGTGTTTTTTAATTTTTATTTTATTTTATTTTTAAGAGAGAAAGGAGAGTATGTGCAGGGGGTACAGAGGGAGAGGGAGAGAGAGAATCTTAAGCAGGCTTGTTGCCCTGCAAGGAGCCCAATGCAGGGCTTGATCTCATGACCTTGAGATCTTGACCTGAGCCAAATCAAGAGCTGGACTCTCAACTGACTGAGACACCCAGGTGCTCCAAGTAAGTTGATTTAAATTCTTCATCTACTAAGTCTAATGTCTTTGTTGTCTTAGGGGCAAGTTCTTTTCATTTTCCCTATAAAGGGAGCATATTTTCTTGCTTCTTTGCAGGCTCTGTAACTTTCTATTGAAAACTAGACAGTTTGAATATTAAAATGTAGTAGCTCTAGAAATCAGATTCTTCGCCATCCTCAAGACATGGGTTTTGTATGCTTTTGTTTTGTTTTCTGTGTGTAGTAATTGTTCATTTAGTGAACAATTATGTAAACTTTTACATAATTATGTTAAAAATTATGTAAACTTTTTTATAGGGACTAATTTGTTGTGCATGGTCTCTGAAGTTATTATCATTTTAGCCTGTGATAAACTAGTGTTTTGATAGAAATTTTCTTGAATAGCTAGAATCAAATAAATGTGGAGGAGAAAAAGAAAAGAAGGAATAAAACTCAACTAGTCTTTGTGGATTGGCTTTGAGGACATTCCCTCAACATTTAGCCAAAGCCATTTACAACTCTGTTTTAGCCTTCATTTTCTGCTTGCACTAAAATGAACAGTCAGCCAGAGGTCAAAGTTTAGTGTCTTCTCAGTAATTTTCTGAACTTGCACCCTACTCTGGGCATGAATCTAGCTTTCTAAATTCCCTTGTATACACAGGAGGATTTCAGTGACTTAATTCTTCCAAGAATCTCTCTCTCAGGCTTTTGGTATGTCTATTGTTTGTCTCAACAGTATTATTATTATTATTGCCATTATCCCTCTATAGCAGCATGTTGGCCATTTACCTTTCAATATTTTTAGGGAATGACCTCTGAATAGTCGCATTTCTGTCCTGAGAACTTTCCAAATTAGGTGACACAAAAGAGAACTCATAAATACCTACATTCCCAGTTTAGTTGATGTTTTAGCCTTGACTCATACTCAAGCATGACAACTTAAATTTGCTTTAAAAAATTAAATGAAGCAAAAAGAGAAACTTGCAGTTTTCTCTCTTGGTCTATTTAATATTTCCTCCCTTCGTCTATTTAGTATATCAGTTGCCTCCTACAACCTGAAAAAAATTTTTATATTTGGGAGAAAAGTGAGAGTAGCCCACTCATATTTTATAAAAGAAAAAAAACCCTGTTTTTTTTAACTAAATAATATGATGTTTTTCTTTTTAAGGTGTTTATTCTGAAAAAAAAAAAAACCCACTTCATTAAATTAAATTGTACATGTGAAATTTGAGGCTAATTTATCTATGGAAAGTCCATTTGTTAAAAAAATATTTAATTTCGGGGCGCCTGGGTGGCTCAGTGGGTTAAGCTGCTGCCTTCGGCTCAGGTCATGATCTCGGAGTCCTGGGATCGAGTCCCGCATCGGGCTCTCTGCTCAGCAGTGAGCCTGCTTCCCTCTCTCTCTGCCTGCCTCTCTGTCTGCTTGTGATCTCTCTCTGTCAATTAAATAAATAAAAAAAAATCGGGCGCCTGGGTGGCTCAGTGGGTTAAGCGCTGCCTTCAGCTCAGGTCATGATCTCAGGATCCTGGGATCGAGTCCCACATCGAGCTCTCTGCTCAGCAGAGAGCCTGCTTCCCTTCCTCTCTCTCTGCCTGCCTCTCTTGTGATTTCTCTCTGTCAAATAAATAAATAAAATCTTAAAAAAATAAAAAAATAAATAAATAAATAAATAAAATCTTCAAAAAAATATTTAATTTCATGGAAAATATTTATACAGTTTAAAATGTTCTATTTTTCTATCTAACACACTTCAGATTATATTTATGTAAACTATAAATTCTATGAATTCCATCTTACATGTTGATATAAAAGTTCAAGACCAAGTACTATGAAAACATTGTTAAACATATTTAAACTGTGCTCTACTCCTAAGAGAAACAAAACTCATTCTTTTAAAGAAATTTTTAATTTCAGAATGTATTAATTCTGAGTAACAGAATATGGAGGTTTCTCAAATTAATTAGGAAACCAAATTAGAATTAGAAAAGCATTCTATAAATAGAATATGGGGTTATGGTATATGATAGCATGATCATGTGCCAACTCCAATCAACAACTATGTATTATACTCATACCTACTGACATCTACTCAGCTTCTTAGAGGGCATTTACACAGGGCATATACGTATAGATCTGACACACGCAAGTGTTAGGAAATGTGACTTCATTTTCACTATACCTAAGAAAAGAGAGTGAGAAATTTGGTCTCAGAATAACTCATAATATATTATTGCTTCCTAGTGGCAAGTAACAAATTAGGAAAATATACATGACATCCAGAGACACACAATGAAACTTAAGGTTAAAACCTCTGACAAGACTTCTTATTTTAGTACAAAAGGCATCATTAAGAGTGTGATTACTGATAGCCACTGTTCTCTGTGATGTGTTTGAAGTCATGCATGGTGGAAAATGATATTACTGAACTACAAGTCCTTATTCTGTTTTTCCTATTAATGACACAGTCAGTAGCCTTCAGATCTCTACATTCTCTTAACATGTGAACTCTTTTATCCCACTACAAAGAACAGATAAAGCAGAAGAAACACTTTCTGCAGACTTTCATTGAAAAAACTATAGATTTTAAAAATAGAAATGAGGGTGGCTCTTTTCAATTGAATCCACTTTCCTTATGGGTTTGCAAGTAACTCTTCTCCACCAGCCCTCCCCAAAGCCAGATCTACCAACTTGAAATTTTCAATAGTTTGATGTAAGAATGAAAATTGACTCTTACACCATTATATTCATTGAAATGAAAACTCATTTACTTGCTGAACTACATAATAATGTATCAAAAACTCATATTTTGATGATACAAGAGTTAAGTGAAAACTCTTTCTTGTCTGTCCTTCCTCTAGTGCCCCATGATCCCTTCCCACTTAGGGTCCCATGATGGACACCTTCTGGATCTTTTCCCATGGAGCAATATACCCTTAAACTCTTGGTATTTCCTGAATCCTAATCCTTAATATGCAATGGCGTCTTATCAATTGCGAAGTGACAGCTAATTAATTTGTAAAAATGGTTGATGTTCATGAGTAGCAATCAACAGTGTTTTCCAGTATGGCCTCCTACAAAACAAATATAATTTTGTTGCGTGGTATTTGACACAAAATCACAATCCAATGAACTGAATCTAATGGGTAAACTAACAAGCACTAGAGCACATGAATTGGCATTTTGTTTAATAGTTAGAGCACACAGCCCAGATGGTTAACTCAGCCATTTCACCATAGTCTGGTATATTAATAATCACTTGTGAATTGCTTTCTATTGTAGGGAAATAAAACAGTATCACATATTCAATTTACTCACTTACTAATGAGAACATAATTGAATCACGAATATTTGTTTGCTACGAATTTATGGGAAGAAGAAAGAGCACTCTAAGGTGAAGAAATACCACAAGCAAAGAAATCATCACCACAGGGAGAGCTTAGCATAAGGAAACAACGGTAAAGTGCTACCTTGGTTAAAATACAGAAATATGCCAAATATTGGCCCAGAAATGAACACTGGTCAAGTTATAAAGAAATTAGAATGCTCTGCTGAAGATTTTTAAACTGATCATATAAGAAAGTGAGAGTCATTGATAGTTTTCACACATGCACATAACATTATCAGATGTAAATTTAGAGAGTTAATTGCAGAAGCATAAAGAAAGAAAGACTGGCTTCCTGAAAGAGTATTCCATGGCCTTCAAATTGATCATACAGGCAGTGAATCAGTCAATTAACATTGCTGTCCATGTACTCTAAAACCTAACAACTCTCAATTTTACCCTTCCATTAAAGAGTTAATAAAATTATGTAATCTTTATATTTCTAAGTGGCATGTCTATAATGTCATCTAATTGAGTGTGTAATAATTGTTTTTAAAAACCTAATCATGAAGAACAAATCATTTTTGACAGCCCACCTGACCTATAAGATAGTCCTAGAAGATAAAAATGAGAATGAAAATATTGAGCTAATTGGCTAACACTATTGCACAGAATACTCAAATTTGTCAAATCCTTAAACTGTACAAGTTATAACAGTGACAAACACTATCCCACATCTTGTTTTGTTTTGTTTTTTAAGATTTTATTTATTTATTTATTTGTCAGAGAGAGAGAGAGAGAACACAAGCAGGCAGAGAGGCAGGCAGAGGCAGAGAGAGAAGCGGGCTCCCCGCTGAGCAAGAAGCCAATGCTGGACTCCATCCCTGGACTCTGTGATCATGACCTGAGCTGAAGGCAGCAGCTTAACTGACTGAGCCATCCAGGCGTCCCAAACACATCTTGTTTTTATTTATTTTATTTTATTTTATTTATTTGACAGAAAGAGACACAGCAAGAGAGGGAAACACAAGCAGGGGGAGTAGGAGAGGGAGAAGCATGTTTCCCGCGGAGCATGGAACCCAATGCGGAGCTCAATCCCAGGACCCTGGGATCATGATCTGAGCTGAGGGCAGACACTTAATGACTGAGCCACCCAAGTGCCCCCACATCTTGTTTTTATATAACTTATGAACCAAGAATATTTTTTGAATTTTTAAAAGAATTGTAAAAAACACTGAGAAGAATACGCAACAGAAATAATAGTGATCCTCAAAATTTAAAATATGTGTTGTTTGGTCCTTTATAGAAAAAGTCACTGACCCTTGTTTCACAGTGAAAGACGTGAAAGAGAGCTTGAGTAATATTTGTTTCCACTAATTCCTCCTTCTAGAAACTGCTAAGAAGTAATGGATGGAAGTACTTTTTAGCCTCATTCAATTTCCACTTCAACCAAAGAGAGTTTCTCATCCAGTTAGTGAGAATATTTTACCAATTTTAAAGAGCTTGGTACCACAGAGTTATGATCTGCAACTATTATCCTGGAGATATGGCCTCAATTACACAATTAATTTTTCCAGTTATATCCTGATTAAAAGGAGAACACTTTGCCATAGAGCCTATGCAAATATTATATTACATACAAGGAAGGGAACTGGATAAAGTATTTGTTTCTAAATTCCAGGCATGAGGGGGAGATGTCAATGAGAATTTGATTTCATTAAAACTGTTTTCTTTTATTTTGTGAAAACAGAATCTGATAAATTAAAGGCCAGAGATAGCTTAAGAAAGGCAAGTTTTCCTCATGTAAGCATAACAATAAATCATTGGGAGTCATAGTACTATTCTGAACAAAGAACTACAATAAAATTTCTATCCATTCGTTCAGTTCAGTTTAATTAATTCTTGTTCTGCCCAATCTTGAGTCAGAAGTTGCCTTTAACTTAGCATGTCTGCTTTAAGATGGAAGGAGTCTGGAAATCCTGACCTGATCCACTGCTGCAATCAGAATTTGCTTAAATGATGTCAGTTGGGAGGCTGGTACTCAAGAACTATTCTTACACATATGAATAGCTCAGAGTAGCTGGTCCTGTCACAAGGCTCTTAGATTGTGCATCTTTGTCAGAAACAAAAATTCTAGCTTGTCACTTATGGCAGTCTTCAGCAAGCTTCAGAAAGAAGCAAAACCTCTTTGAGAATGAGACTGAATGTCTACAGATATTTTTTAGTAATCATTCATATCAGAATGGAAGAAATTAGAATTCCTTATTAAGATTCAGGAAAGGACAATTTCTTAAGGTTTTGAGCAATAGCGTCCTAAGAGTAAGAACTATGGCACCAAGGTCATTGACAAATCTCCATGGCCTTTCCAAAAGACACAGAAACACAGAATATTTATATGAATAATATTTTATATAGAGATAGATTTAATTTGTAGTTGGTTTAGAAAAGTTGTACCTTTCTCTGTTAATGTCTAATGATGCCAAAATAAGAGCAGTTTTCATTTCCGGTTTAAGGTCCCAAACTTTCCCTTGTGACCCCAGAGTTAGTTTCTTTACTGATGATTTGCAACTGGACTAAACAGTTTGACAAACTAGCTTCACTACTTCAAAAGTCACTGATAACTTTTTCAGTGAGTCTACCGAAATCAAGATTCCTCACAGAGATTTTGTCAGTGCAAATAAGAGCCTCAACTGGGCCCTGTCTGCTCACAGAAGGGTCTTTCTGAGTTGTAGAAGGGCTCTTGGACCTCTGATGGTTGCTTACATTCTTTTTCTCTCACTGGACCTCTGCACCATAGCCTTTGCTTGCTTGCTTGCTTGCTTGCTTTATTTATTTATTTATTTATTTATTTATTTATTTATTTGACAGAGAGAGAGGTCACAAGTAGGCAGAGAAGCAGGCAGAGAGAGAGGGAGAAACAGGCTCCCCACCGAGCAGACAGCCCGACGCGGGGCTCGATCCCAGGACCCCGAGACCGTGACCCGAGCCGAAGGCAGAGGCTCAAACCACTGAGCCACCCAGGCGCCCCAGCCTTTGCTTTTAAATATAAACTGCATGTGAGTATACTGATGATATATTTTCCAATATTTAAACTGGAGAAAATAATAATACATTTTGTGTAATATTGTATCTACACAGTCTTATCCTACAGAAGGTTGACTATCTCTTCTGATCTGATAACTGTTCACATACGGGTATTACAGTAATGTTGAACCAATGACAAAATTTGAAACATACCTAGCACACTTCATAATTTCTAGCACCCTGTCTTAAAAATGATATCGATACAATTTTTCAGGGAACCCTTAAGAAATCTCAAAGATATTTTAGGTGTCAAAGATATTCTGAATATTTTTTTTTTTTTTTTTTCTGATTTTAGGGACTAGTCTTCAGAATTCAAAAGAATTACCAAATCTCATTCGGCTACCTAATTGCAATAGGATCAGTAGAGGTTACTTATTTAATCAGAGTGTCATTTAAAAATAAAACACGGAAGGGGCACCTGGGTGGCTCAGTGGGTTAAAGCCTCTGTCTTCGGCTCAGGTCATGATCCCAGGGTCCTGGGATCGAGCCCCACATCGGGCTCTCTGCTCTGCAGGGAGCCTGCTTCCTCCTCTCTCTCTGCCTGCCTCTCTGCCTAGTTGTGATTTCTCTCTGTCAAATAAGTAAAATATTAAAAAATAAATAAATAGAACACAGAAGACCATTATATGATTGTAAGGATTATTGGCTATTTGCCAATAAATGTTTTAAGGATACCTCCATCCCAACTTAAAAATGTAATTATCTGAGAATATGTTCATCGAACTGAAAACATATGGCCAAATTTTTAACATTTCTCTTAGTTTTCTTTTTTAGATGTGGATATTATAAACCAAAGAAATTCTTCATATCCTTTGAAAGTTGGAACAAATAGTCACGTTTTTTCCTTTACTATGATCTTTCACATTCTAGAACAACAAGTCTAGTCTCTGATTCCCTGAAAAACAAAATCTCATCTGCCTACTTGAGAATGTAATGTTCTGTCAATATTACTCTTAGTTTCAAATACTCATGTTAATTATACATTTTATCAAAGGTAATATTTCACAAAAAAACTAGGAGGATAGTAATTGAAAACTTCATATACAAGTGTTTTAGAAGACATTTTCTGGAGCCAAACACATCGCTTTACAAAAATGAACACATTTATTAACATGTTCCAATAGTCTACTCATATATAAAAAAGGAGCAAATGTAAAATAAACATTATTATACTCAGTAATGGTGTTTCTGTGTTCAGAATCATCACTTAAAAATGATCTAGGTATCAAATGATTAATTAACTCAATTTAATATATTTTTAGGTTTTAAAATATCTAACAGTTTTTGGAAATGATGTTCAAGCTGATACATAGAAAGCATAATTACTTTTGTTATAAAAATTTCACTGAATTATCATTCAATTTAGCTGGGCACAAATTATATTTTTATAGTTTTAAATGTTATATAAGATTGCTGTCAACTTATTTTATCAGTAAGCCTGGATAAGTAGCTGAGAAAATTCAAATGAACTAGTTTCTTTTTGAAAAAATAAAAATCTTATTTTAAAAATAATAAAATGTGTTTTTATTTAGTATTTTCTACTCACAAAAATCAAGGAAAAGACATAATTTTTAAACTAAAATTATTAAGTTGTACTAATTTATCCACAGATCCACCCTAACTTTATAAACTTGAATTTTCATATTAAAACATTCTTGCATTAGCAATTTCTGTAAGGATGCTCTTAATCTAAAACCTACAAATCATTATTTTATGCATTTTTGCATATTAGACTTATATAAGTATCATGATCAGAAACCAAAACAGAGCACTTTTCATTTGAGAGGTATTTATTAACCAATATCTTCCAGAGGCAGGCATATTAGTTATCCACAACTGCTTAACAAATTATTCCAAAACTAAGCATCCTAAGACAACAAATATTTATTACACGAGACAGTTTCTGAAGGTCAGAAATGCAGAAACATCTGGTGATTCTGGCCAGAATCTCTTAGGAGATTGTAATCAAGCTGCTCTCTAGGGCTGAGTAATCTCACAGCTCCACAGGGGCTTCCAAACACACATGTGGAAGCCTAAGGTCCTCCTTGACTGAAACTAGCTTCAGTTTCCCACCAACTGGGTCTCTTCACAGCACTTCTCTCACAACACGGCAGTTTTTCTTTCTTTTTTCTTTTTTTTCCCAGAACAAGTGGTCCAAGAGAACGAGAGCAAGAAGGTATACCCAAGATGAAAGCCACAACTGAGAAGTGACATACTATCACATCTGCCCTAAGCTCTTGGCCAATCAGACCAAGCACAGCATAGGATGGGAGAAAACTACAAAAGATTGTGAATAACAGGAACAGGGATGATTGGGGTCACCTTGGAGGTGAGGTATTATGAAAGGAAACATCTAATACTCACTCAGTGAGAGGCCAGGGCTTTCATTATAAACACATACACACAGAAAGCTTATAAATCCAGCTCTACAAGTCCAGCAATAGGACAAAGTTAAGTACAGAAGCAGAAACTCATTAGTTTGGATTCTAAGGAGCTGCTATGAATGAAACTCTTAATTGACTTAAGGTCACAAATAGACCAAGAGACAAACAAAAAGACTAACTAATCAGATTCTCTGTTACCTCTCACCAAAGGGAGAATAGATTTTTATGATCCGCCTAACAGAGATTATCAACTGATTGGGAAAAAGCAAAATTCTTGATCACTGCTGTCAACAATGGGAAATAATACATTGGTTATGCATGAACCAGAGACCAAAACAAAGAATAAAATCAGTAGGGAAGGGGGAAATTCTGGAGAAACAGAGTTGCAAATTTAAAGTTGTTTTGCTGCTTAGGATTTACTCTGGGCCAAGGTTAAGCAGCTTATGAGAACTACTTCTCAAAAAATGTAGCTTTATTACCTCTCAAACAGATTAGTATACTTAAGCATCTCAAAAAATACCCTCTAAAACCTCTTAAGTATAATTTCTTAAAAGTCCAAACAACATGACTCATAAAACTATAAAATGAACACACTTCAGAGATTCCATTCAACTGGGCATTTATGGGAAAATTTAATAAAGGAAAGTTAGGATAAAATTGCTGCATTAGATACAAAACTGATTAATGTCTACATGGAAATAAACTGTACCCTTTGATGTAACTACGTATTTGTCTAGTCCTTGTTAAGACTAACAACATAAAATCCTGACAAAGCTGTATGGAAATTATTATAGCATTAAATAAAAGTAACATTGTCAGGGTAACTAAAATGACATATGGAGCAGAGCCATATTTAATCATTTTTAAGCAAGAAGTCAGTGATAAATTTTTACTTCACAAAGCTTCCCTTAAACTCTAACATTCTATGCTGATATTCTTAATATTGGGGTACCAATTTTCCCTTTAAGAAGGATGAGAAAATGGATAATATCTTGTACACATTTAAAAAAAACTGTAAAACATCCCTACTTGAGGAAGATAAGTCTTTCACACCATGTAACACTAATGAAACAAGATGGGATTGGGAGGGAGACAAACCATAAATGACTCTTAATCTCACAAAACAAACTGGGGGTTGCTGGGGGGAGGTGGGATTGGGAGAGGGGGAGCGGGCTATGGACATTGGGGAGGAGAGGCGAACCATAAGAGACTATGGACTCTGAAAAACAACCTGAGGGTTTTGAAGGGTCAGGGGTGGGAGGTTGGGGCAACCTGAGGGTTTTGAAGGGTCAGGGGTGGGAGGTTGGGGGAACAGGTGGTGGGTAATGGGGAGGGCACGTTTTGCATGGAGCACTGGGTGTTGTGCAAAAAGAATGAATACTGTTACACTGAAAAAATAAATAAAATGAAAAAAAAATGTAAAAAAAAAAATAAAAAAATAAATTTTCTCAATCAATGAATAAATTTTGAGGAATAGATAGGCAAGCTCAGTAGATCTCAGAGAAAAACAGTATAACTAGTTTATAAATAACCAGAAATCATTTTCTTCTGTCAGAGTAAGAAGAGTTGATGGCAAGTGCCAAAAGGAATAAAAAGCCAACCCCCAAGCTGAGAGTCAACCACTGAAGGAAACAACCTGATAATCAAGCACAGGAAAGACCGCATGAGTTATGATGCTATTAATTCTGGAAGCTTAATCAGTGTATAAAACTGAAGAAATATTTATATGAAAATACAAATAGAATAGAAAAGGAAAAGTCTAAAATAGAGAAATACACACTAGGCTCAAAATCAAGTTTTATCTACAATTTCTCTTCTTTTTATAAAAAGAAACTTTCGATGGACTGTGACACACTTTTCTTTTTCCTCTAACTCCATCAGACATATTTCTGTTCCCTTAAGTTGAAAGAGAACATGCAATGAAAATCAGGCCACGTAATCTAATGGACAAACACCTGTGACTCTCAACATCTTATTTCCATATCTGACCTTTCCTTTTAACTCCAAATATCTATATTTGATAGTATATTCAATATATCATCTTGAATGACTCAAAATTACCAAAACTAAATGTTTATATCTATTCCTCTTCCAGGGTTTTTCTTTCTTTTTTTCTCCCCCCACCCAGGGTTTTCTACATCAGTTAATTTTACTACTATCATTCCATCCTGAAATTAGAAAGCTGGAACTCATTTCCAATAATCAGTTTCCTCCATTTCACCTCCATGTTCACCCATCAACAATGTCCTACTATACTTTATACACTTTTTACCTTTCCATTCCACCATCTGTATCACCACGACCTCAGTCTAAGCTAATGTCAAGATTTACTTTAATAGCCTTCTATATGTCTGCAAATACGGTCTACTCAGGACTGTCCCATTTCTATTCCATACTGCTCTCAGAGTTTTCTTTTTGAAAAATATATATGACAATGTCACTATCTCTTTCCCTCCTGTTAAGATTATTTGTAGATCGGGGCACCTGGGTGGCTCAGGGGGTTAAGACTCTGGCTTCAGCTGAGGTCATGATCTCACGGTCCTGGGATCAAGCCCGCATCAGGCTCTCTGCTTAGCAGGGAGCCTGCTTCCCCCTCTCTCTCTGCCTGCCTCTCTACCTACTTGTGATCTCTCTCTCTGTGTGTCAAATAAATAAATAAAATCTTTAAAAAGAAAAAGATTATTGTAGATCAGTGGTTGCCTGGAATGAGGGGGATTAGGGTAGCAAAAGATATGGATTACAAATGAGCATGAGGATATCTTTGAAGGTAATGGATATGTTCATTATCTTGATCTTGATGATGGTTTCCCAGGTATATTCATATGTCAAAATTCACCAAATTGCACATGTTAAAATATCTATAGTTTTAGATAATTACATCTCAATAAAGCTAAAGGGAAAGAAATGACAAAACTTTGCCTGTATCATTAGCACTCAAGTCCCTGGTTAACTTTCACCTAGCAAAATGCTTTCAAGATTCCTTCATATCTTTACATGGCTTGACTTCTTTTAATTGTTAAATAATATTCCATGGTTTGGATGTACAACAATTTATCTATTCACCTATCCATGAACATCTTGGTTGCTTCCAAGTTGTGGCAATTATGAATAAAGCTGTTATAAGTAATCATATGCAGATTTTTGTATGGGCATAAGTTCTTAAATCAGTTGAATAAATACTAAGAAGCATAAATGGCTGGGTTATATGGCAAAAATATGTTAAGCTTTTTTTTTTTTTTTTTTTTTTGACAGAGAGAGAGATCACAAGCAGGCAGAGAGGCAGGCAGAGAGAGAGGAGGACGCAGGCTCCCTGCAGAGCAGAGAGCCCAATGCGGGGCTCGATCCCAGGACCCTGAGATCATGACCTGAGCCAAAGGCAGCGGCTTAATCCACTGAGCCACCCAGGCACCCCTATGTTAAGCTTTTTAAGAAGCCACCAAATTATCTCCCAAACTATACCATCTTGCATTCCCCCTTGCAATGAATGAATGAGACTTCCTGTTGCTCCATATCCTCCCCACATTTGGTGCTATCAGTGTTTGGGATTTTGGTCATTCGAATAGGTGTGTGGCAATATCTCATTATTGTCTTAATTTGAAATTCCTTAACCATATGTGATGTTGAACATATTTTTTTATGTGTATTTGCCACCTATGTATCTTCTTTGGTGAGGTGTCTATTAGGTCTGTTGCACAATTTTTAACCTGGTTGTTCACTTTCTTGTTGAATTTAAGAATTTTTCATATATTTAGTATATCAATTCTTTATCAGATATGTCTTTTGCAAATATATTCTCTTAGTCTATGGATTATCTTTTTATTCTCTTGGTAGTATATTTACAGAACAGCAGTTATTAATTTTAATGAAGTCTAGTTTATCAATTTTTTCTTCCCTGGATTGTGCTTTTTGTCTTTATATCTAAAAAGTCATTGCCACTATAAAGTCACTCAGATTTTCTCCTATGGTATCGTCTAGGAATTTTTACTGTGTGGTTTACATTTATATCTAAGATCCATTTTCAGTTAATTTTAGTGAAAGGTGTAAATCAAATCTGTTTCTAGATTCCTTTCTTTGCATACAGATGTCTCATTACTTTTGAAGAGTCATCTTGAAGCATTACCAGAATTCTGGCCAATAATCTGTGATTCTAATGCTGGTCTCCTTTATAAGTATTCCTTATCTACTTATTGAGAGAACATCAATTTTGTTAATCTTCCACTGTAACAAAGAAACCAATAAAGGACATAAATTCTAAAGCAACAATTGATTAACTCACAGAAAAAGGGTAGTAAAATAGAGACAAAATTCAGAGGAAAATAATTTAAAACAAATAGGAAAATGGCAGAATCAAAGCAAATCATGTTTCTAATTACCTTAAATGCCAAAAAGCTTACCAGTCCTAATACAAGGCAGGTACTGTTAGATTGGATAAAAGAAAAAAAAATCAAGATCCTATAAGAAATTTATAAGAGATAAATTTAGAAGTTAAATTACCATACAGATTTTAAATAAAATCATTGGAAAAGAAGCAAATAAAAGACAGTTGTTTTAAAGGGCACCTGGGTGGCTCAGTGGGTTAAGCCTCTGCCTTCAGCTCAGGTCATGGTCTCAGGGTCCTGGGATCAAACCCCACATCGGGCTCTCTGCTCAGTGGGGAGCCTGCTTCCCCCTCTCTCTCTGCCTGCCTCTCTGCCTAAGTATGATCTCTCTCTCTCTATCAAATAAATAAAATCTTTAAAAAAAAAGTTGTTTTAAAGTAAAAAAACAAAACAAAACAAAAAAAACCAAAACTATTAATATTGGACTAATCACACTTAAAGAAAAAGGATTTGCCCCAGATCGTAAGAATAATTTTATAATGACAAAGTATAAATTCATGAAAAATATGAAAAATTTTACAAGCATATGCTCTTGATAATGAGAATTCAAAATAGGTAAAATTTGACAGAACTGAAGGGGTAAATAGGAAATTCTATAATTATTGGTCATTTTAATATTCTGCTCTCAGTAGTTAAAGGACAAGTGGACAAAAAGGCAGCAAGGTTATACATCTGAACAGTACTACTGACTAACTTGAACCAACCAATACTTACAGAACAAGTATATGAAGCAAATTCAGAATACATCTTCTTTCCAAGTGTACACGGAACATTCACCAAGAAATACCATTATGTGGGCCATAAAACAAGTCTGAACAATTTTCAGAGGGCTGCATTTATTTATGTTCTCTGAACATAACAGAATTAAATTAGAATTGAAACAATGACATATCTAGGGAGTCCTGAAATATTTGACATTTATCAACACACTTCTAAATAACCCATGAGTCAAAGAAATCATAAGAAAAACTAGAAAACATTTCAAACTGAATGATAATGCAGGTACAATATATCCCAAAGTCTAGTTATTGCCACTGAATTAACAAACCACTCAAAAGTAAGTGGTTAAAAAAACACCCATTTTATTATGCTCAGGGATTCAGTGGTTCAGAAGTTTAGGTATGAAACATGAGGATGCACATTTCTTTCTGTCCTGATCTGGGGTTGGCATTGTTTGGTGACATCTGCACTCATATTTGGAACCTGGGCTCAGCTCATGGGGGCAGTTGAGCTGAGCACCTATGCATGACCTCTCCATGTAGCCTTGGCATTTCTCACAGCATGGAAGTTTCAAAAAGTAATCAAACTTCTTTCATGGTCTCTGGGACTACAAAAGTGGGTGTTCCTTTTAAATATTTGTAACAATGTAGACAACTCTGGTACATCGTAAAGAGAGTGGAAATATGAACAGTAGCTACGTAAAAGTTTCTGGTGGTTTCTAATAAAGTTATCCATATGTATAACAATATGGATAAATGTCAAAAACATTACCATTTTGTTTGTTTGTTTGTGTGTTTGTGTGTTTGTTTTGAGGGGGTTAGAGAGAGTGGCAGAGAGAGAATCTCAAGCAGGCTCCATGCCCAGCGTGGAGCCCAACACAAGACTTGCTCTCACAACCCTGAGATCATGACTTGAGCCAAAATCAAGAGTCAGACTCTTAACCAACTGAGCCACTGAGGCACCCTTCAAAAACATTATCTTAATGAAAGAAGCCAAAGACAAAAATATTAAACTATGATTCCAGTTTTATGAACAGGCAAAACGAATCCAGGATGATTGGAATCAGAACCATAGTTGCTATGGGAGGCAGAGATTGCCTAGAAGATGACACAGGAGAATCTTCAACATCAGTATTATTTAATAAATAATAGTTACTTGAGATGAGAGAAAGATAAAAAATGATAGATGCATACACTGATATAGAGAAGATAAAGCAAATATTTTAAAATGTTAATTATTAGTCTAATTCAAGTGTATATGGGTTTTCATTATGTGGTTATGTTGTTATTTCCTATATATTTCAAAATTTTGAAAAGGTAAAACATTTATGAAGTTCATTAAGTAAATTCTGAGTGACTTTGAAACAATTTTTTTCAAGTCTTTATTTAAATCCCAATTAGTTAACATACAGTGTAAAATAAGTTTCAAGTGTAGAATTCAGTGATCCATTACTTACATACAACACCCAGTTGTCATCACAAGTGGCCTCCTTAACACCCATCACCCAATTAACCCATCCCCTGCCCACCTCCCTTCTGGTAACCATCAGTTTTTCTCTATAGTTAAGTGTCTGTTTCTTGATTTGTCTCTCTCTCTCTCTCTCTTTTTTTTCCTTCCTTTCTCTCCTTTTCTTTCTTTCCTCTCCTTTGTTTTGTTTCTTAAATTCCACATATGAGTGAAATCATATGGCATTTGCCTTTCTCTGACTGACTAATTTTGCTTAGCATAATACTCTATAGCTTCAGTCACATCATTGTAAATGGCAAGACTTCATTCTTTTTTATGGCCGAATAATATTTCATTGTGTATATATAAAAATCACCTCTTTGGAGTGCCTGGGTGGCTCAGTCATTGAGCGTTTGCCTTCAGCTCAGATCATGATCCCAGGGTCCTGGGTCTGAGCCCTACATCAGGATCCCTGCTTGGCGGGAAGTCTGCTTCTCCCTCTCTCACCACCCCCAATTATGTTCCCCTGCTCACTGTCAAATAAATAAATAAATAACATCTTAAAAAAAGAAAGAAAGAAAAAACCCACCTCTTTATCCATTCATCAGTCAATGGACATTTGGGCTCTTTCCATTATTTGGCTATTGTTAATAATGCTGCTATGAACATCAGGTTGCATGTATCCCTTGAACTCAGTATTTTTGTATCCTTTGGGGTAAATACCCAGTAGTGCAATTCCTGGGTCATAAGGTAGCCCTACTTTCCAACTTTTTGAGGAATGTACATACTGTTTTCTGGAGTGGCTGCACCAGTTTGCTTTCCCACCAGCAGTGTAACAGAGTTCTCTTTTCTCAACACCTGTTTTTTTCCTATGATCTTTTTCCTATGATCTTAGCCATTCTAACAGGTATGAGGTGATAATCAAACAATTATTTTTAAATTTGTTAATTAGAAAATATTTTCTGAGTAACTCTTATATCAGAATATTTTGAATATTCAAGTTTCACAATTTTTTATTATTATGCCTAGAATTTTCACTTTTTAATCTTCATGTTCATTTAATCAAGCATGTTCATTATTCATTATTTATTCTTTTATGTTCATTATTTCAGTTAAGCTATAAATACTTTTAAAAATAAAAGGTTCAAACTAAATATAAGAAATACAAAATTACATGGAAGTAGAGAATTATGACACTTATGTTCAGACAGTTGTAAGTAGACTTAGCAAAAATTTTTTGACAGAAAATAAGAACATATTTTCCCCTAGGGAGAGAACTCCTTGGCAAAGTAGAAGATCCAGACATTGAGATCCCAGTGGTGGGAGTATGTTTCTCTCCAACTGGCCTGTCTTGCCTGAGGAATCTATGCAGCATTTTAAATATTCCTTCTTTTTTTAAAGATTTATTTATTTATTTGAGAGAGAGACAGTGTGAGAGAGCATGAGAGACGAGAAAGTTGGATAGAGAAGCATACTCCCCATGGAGCTGGGAGCCCAATCCCGGCACTCCAGAACCATGACCTGAACGGAAGGCAGATGCTTAACCTACTGAGCCACCCAGGCGCCCCTCTACACAGCGTTTTAATTTAAGAAATGAAGGTTATGTATGTCAGTTCACTTTTATTATTGAAAATAACATCCAGGGGCACCTGGGTGGCTCAGTAGGTTAAAGCCTCTGCCTTCGGCTCAGGTCATGATCCCAGGGTCCTGGGATCGAGCCCCGCATTGGGCTCTCTGCTCAGGGGGGACCTGCTTCCCTTCCTCTCTCTGCCTGCCTCTCTGTCTACTTGTGATCTCTGTCTGTCAAATAAATAAATAAAATCTTTTTAAAAAAAAGAAAGAAAATAACATCCAGGTACAAGGATATGAGTAATCTTATATATATGTTTTTGCAAATATATTCTGCATTTAGCTAGAAAATAATTCAGGAAAGCTGGGGGAATAGTACCCCTCTGTTACCTACTCTGAGAATCATTGCACCCTTTGCTCTTAAAAACAGCTTGAGACAAACAGCCAATATTTCTCATTATCATTCTCTACCTCCAGAAGCCACATGTTAGGAGTGAATAGATGTTAAAAATGGTAAATAGCACAAGAATTCATTATGCATGATGCTTAAAGTCCAACCTAGAAGCAGGGATCACAACTTAGTTTTTTGTGGGTTATCACATTGTCATTAGATTTTCTAAGAGGAAATAAGTTGTTTTGTATTGAAATTTTTTTCTGAGCCATTCTGGCATTAAAGAAGGAAAGTGTATCTCCATAATAAGATGGATATTTAAAAGGCTGGACTACAAAATCTTAGATGAAGAATAAGCTTATGTTTTAATAACTAATAATGCACACTAGAATGCAGAAGTATAGAATTATTTTAGGTTCACTTCTGCTCTTCCAGGCAGAAGATACCACCCTTTAAAGGAAAAATGAAGAGATTTTGAAAAGAAGAAGAAATACAATGAGAACATAATATACAAATAGAATTATGTTTAGAAATATTCCATGCACAAGATAAACTGAAGAAAATAAAATGTAAAACAAATTTAATTCATTTGATGGATTTGTTCTCAGTAAATTGGCAGTATTACAGAAAGCAATAAAAAAGCATGTAGAAGTAATGGTGAAATTTAAAACTAAAACACAAAAATGCTGGCATTTTTTTGTTGCATAAATGTGCATCCAAAACCAAATAATTACATTTTTTCCTTACTAGTTCAAATTTTCAGTTTTACCACATATTTGGTTTTTTTGTTACCTGTTAATGGAAATTGAGAGGTTTTTTTGGAGGTATCTTGGCAGAAAAGCAGAATAAAATGTTTTGGAGACATCAAAAGATCACCCATATTTTACCTTCTATATGCATAAAATAGCTGCTCTATATTCAGATTACCTATAAAATGTCATAATGGTACTTTACAGTCAGCTGCAGGCTGGGTGGAGAATGACTAAGGTGAACAATGAATAGTGGTATGTTTGAGGGAGAAAAATCAAGAGTTGAATAACAAAGAAAAGAGTTCTGAATTATAGGGCTGAGGCAAATTATTATGCCTCATAGTCTGTGATTAATATCTTTAAGAATGTATGTGTATTGTTTTGGCCTCCTTGGAAAGTCTTCCTTTTTATTATTTGAATATAATTAGAGAATCCAGCAATGAGAAGATAAAAACTTAATTAAAAGTTACATTTAAGTCATATAAAGTTCTAAATGTCATCCCTGGTTCATTCTGTGTCAATCTATCTGAAATATCAGAATTATAATATTTGGCTCTTAAACAGAAATCTTATTAACTATTTTGGTTAAAGAAGGATGTTATTAACTCAAAAAGATAATTAAGGTCTGAAAGCAATAGTAATGGAATCAAGAGATGACATACGTATTAAGAAATACAAATCATAACACATGTAATCATTTCAAAGTTAAATTTATGTGGAGCATTTAAGAAGTGTTCATTTTAAAACAACTTTATAATAATGTTCATAATTGTTTAGCATTGTGTTTGCTATTAGAATTCTGACTCGTAATAGCAACACATCATCAGAAATAGTCATAATCTCTCAAAGTATTTTCCCGTAAAGACCACCATGTAAATTTCAGGTCATTTAACTATGATGACTAAGAAACACTTATATTTCATACGGAAAATAAGAAAATGCCAAAATTGATATATGGCTTATCTCATCAAATAAAGAAAATTGTTTTTCTTGTAGATTACAGAAGAAAAGTTCATATCCAAAAATACATTGTCTGGAACTTAAATTCCTAAAGATATAAGAATTTATTCCTCAGTTTTCATTTTGCTTAAGCATTTACTAATCACATTTTTCAGATTTACATGTGAGGCCAATATCAATATAGTACAAATGCAAAAAACTTTCACATTCTGAATTAAGGTTTAGTACACTGCCACCTTGCGATTATACGAAGAAAGTTCAAGTCTTTGGGGAAATATATATTGAGCTGAGAGCTCAAGATAACATTTACTTGAATATTGAGTATGAAATTAGCACCCATTCATTTATCTGAGTAAGAATCAAGCTGGATAAAGGTAAGACATAATAGTACAGGGCTGTTTGAATCTCTGCTTCATTTACATTGGGACCTAGAGCAGGTTATACTTAGTATTTCTGAGTCTCACTTTACAACTCTGTAAAGTAGACCTACTTATATGATGACTTCAGAGGGTTGTCTGAAGAAATGGACATGATAAGGATACATTGTTCATCATAGAACATGGCATATGATAAACCCTGTTAGTAATCATACAACCATTTTGAAAAGCCAGTTTACAAGTGACTTCATGACCAAGGCCAATTCTATTTTCTCTAAAATACTGCTGAAGGTATTTTTACTTCTATAGCAAAAAGAAAGATGGGATGGTTTACAGTAGGATTAGTGACATTTAGAGTTGCTGTTTCAAAAATGGAAAGAATACATGAGAATTCTAGGTTCAAATCATAACATAATAATGGGTCCAATTCCTAGGTCTATCTTCCAGTGAATTGACAGCTATGATATTGTCTTCTACATCTTTTTTTTTTTTTACATTAAGTACATAACGGCCCTCTTAGCGCAGTGGGCAGCGCATCAGTCTCATACATTAAGTATGTAATTATAGTGCCTATTACATAGTAGGTGTTCAACAAATATTTTCGTAAGATCTGAATAGCATATTGCCAACATGCTAGATTTAGTTCAATGGGCACTTAGTCTCTATTACAATTCAGTAATTAGAATAGGTAGTTATAAGAAAATGAATAAAATGTAGTTTCAAATCTTTTAAATAGTTCCAAATTTTTAAAAGATAGAACAATGAATACAACTGAGTAAGTGAGAATTATACAAAAATGGCAACAGATTTATAAACAAAAGAAGGAACAGTGTGTGTAATTGAGGCAAACTAGAAAAACAAAAAATAAAGGGAAGCACTCATTTTTCTGCTAGGCACTTTCTCCTTGTATCCACTAGCAATTTTTAATGGTTCATTTGGCAAAAATGGGGATGAAGGAAGTGAATTTTCACAAGCAGATTCAATGACTTCTTAAAAGATCAGTAGAGATGAAATTACATCTGAGTAGATAATCATTTCCAGAATGCTCATTTTAAAGTGGAAAACTATTTGGAAAGTTTCCACCATAAAATTGTACCCCATTCCTATACATCTTTTTTTTAAAGAAATCAAATTTTAGATGGTCAAGAGAAGATGAATTTTGATCAAAGAGCGGGGCAGCTGCTTTGCCTCATCATACCTAGCAGCATAAAAGAAAGGCAAAAGGTAGCCTGAAACCTCCTCTTTTTCTACCATATTAATGAAGAAGCTAGCGCCCCTGAGTCAACAGATCTGGCCACAGATGGATTTTGATAGTGGAGCAAGGACAACAGACAAGGAGACAGATGAAGAAAGAGTCTAGAGACGTCAGTGAAATTCTGACCAGAGTTAAAAAATATCAAGTAGCTGTCAGAGTACATGTTGATTGATGTTATTAAAACATAGTTGGATCAATAAAGACTGCTTCGAGGTCACAGTGTGGCTCCCAATTCTACTCTTGGACTTGATGTGCTGTAAATCGTATCTAAGTTGAACCTTGCTAATTCTTCATAGATATCCTGTGATATATGGTGCAAAAATGCTCCTGAAGAAGAGGCACCAACAGGGAGCATTCTATGCAGCATTTTCAGCAGTGCCTGCCAGTAGGCAGAGAACAGCAAGTAGGGAATAGTCCATCAAATATTCTAGAAAACATCCTTTTGTCAGCAATTCAAATTAGTGATAAGCAAAATATAGCTAATTCAGTAGAAGACATATTTAGGAGGCAGCCATTAAATATATGTAAATATATACATATAATATACAAAGTTGTTATGGGAGCTGAAACATAAAATGAATAAATCTGTATAAATCATAATTTGTTTACTTTTTTCTTTTTTTAAAGATTTTATTTATTTATTTGACAGAGAGAGATCAAAGTAGGCAGAAAGGCGGGCAGAGAGAGGGGGGCAGGAAACAGGCTCCCCGCTGAGCAGGGAGCCTGATGCTGAGCTCAATCCCAGGACCCTGAGATCATGACCTGAGCTGAAAGCAGAGGCTTAATCCACTGAGCTAAAAAAGAAAGAACCAGGGGTGCCTGGGTGGCTCACTGGGTTAAAGCCTCTGTCTTCAGCTCAGGGCATGATCCCAGGATCCTGGGATCATGCCTTCAGCTCAGGGCATGATCCCCGGGTCCTGGGATCTAGCCCCACATTGGGCTCTCTGCTCAGCAGGGAGCCTGCTTCCCCACCCCCCTCTGCCTGCCTCTCTGCATACTTGTGATCTCCATCAGTCAAATAAATAAATAAAATCTTAAAAAAAAAAAAAGAGCCAAAATGAGCCAAAAAGAAAGTTTACTTTCTTGGAGAGAGAAGAAATAAAGCAGAAGACAATGGAACGAGACAATAAAGGAAAAACAAAAAGAAAGTAATGGCCAAAGTTTTTTCCATGCATTACCAAGATCATTCTCTAAGGAGCAATAGAATTAACAGTGAAAGGAGACAAGAGCCATGTTTTACTCATTCATTCATTTTTTAAAAGTTTATTTATTTATTTGAGAGAGAGAAAGTGAGAGACAGAGCATGAGCGGAGGTAAAGGAGCAGAGGGAGAGGGAAAAACAGATTCCCCCCTGAGCAAGGAGCCTGATGTGGGGCTTGATCCTAGGACTCTAGGATCATGACCTGAGCTGAAGGCAGACGCTAAACCGACTGAGTCAGTCAGGTACCCCTCATTCACTCACTTAACAAATATTTATTAAGTGCCTAATTTATGCCAGGCAGACACTGTGGTTAACCCTAGAGATACAGTAGGGAGCATGACCAAGGAGCTTACCTGTTATTGGGAAAAATTAAACACTAAAATGAAGAAGCACTGGATATGTGAACTAACTTTAAATTAAATTAAAAAAAAAAAAAGAAGGAGCACAGGAAAGATAATTTCATGAAGTGAAAAGCAATAAGGAAAAAAAAAAAAGAGGGAAGCCTGGGTAGCTCAGTTGGTTAAGAGGCCGTCTTTGGCTTAGGTCATGATTGAGTCCCACATCGGGCTTCTTACTCAGCAGGGGAGGCTACTTCTCCCTCTGCCTGATGCTCCCTCTGCTTGGGTGCTCATGCTCGCTCGCTCTCGCTCTCTCTCTGACAAAGAAATAAATAAAATCTTTAAAAAACAAACAAACAAAAAAAGAAATAAAGAAATACGGTGATGTAATCAACTGTGCTGATAGATGGAACCAGACCTGTGAAAATCTGAGGAAAGAGTGTATCAAACAGAGAAAAGCAGCTGGTAGAAAGCCATTGCTGCAGCAACTCAGTGCTTTCCAGGAGCCTGTAATGGAGCTGAACCATATGTGTTGTGAGATTGTCTCTGAGGCAAAAGCTAGAGTAGGTCAGATCTTCAAGGGCATGTTAAGGACTTTGGATTTTATTCTAGATAAAATGAAAGACCACTGGAAGTTTTCAAGATAGGGAGTGAAGTAATCCTATTAAAAATTTGGAGAAAAATTCTGGAAATGGGTTAAGGAGGGTCTGAAATGACAAGTTCAAAGAGTTAGGACTTACTTATGAATAATGAGCATTTAAGGAACCTTAGGAAGATGGATGGATACAGAAATAGAGCAGGAAAACTATGCATTTTTAAAGCCCCTTACTTGGTCTATATACACCTCCAGTAAATGGAAGCCTTCATTATTTGACTCCAACCTAACCTTAAGTGTCATCTGGAACATTCATAAATGTCTTAACTCTTAACTCTTAACGAAACTCTTACTCCAACCTAAAATCCCATAATTCCTCTTATTCCTGTAGGAACTTTTGCTTATTTTTCAAGACTGAACTCACATGTGACCTATATGTGAACACTTCAAGGTCACATGTGACCTATATGTGAACTCGTTGCTTAACTCTGTAGGGATTTGGGGAATCCTCATGCCCAGGGTCAGATTTAGGCCCTAGCAAGTGAAGCAGGACTAAACAAATCAAGCAAAAGGTTTTCAAGATTAAGATTAAGAAAGTGCATAATACAAGGGAATCATTTCACAATTTCCTCTACAATGTAACAATTGACAAGAGACAAAATGACCTTGCATTTGAAGGAATGACCTTTTAAAATTAATTAGTACTTTGATTTTTCTTATCCTCTAATATACTTCTGGAATTTTATTTTTCTCTTTATTAAAAAAAGAGGAGGGATTATTTCTGGGGAGAAGGCTCATCTAGCTCATACTAATTAGAACACAGCAGAGTTTTCACAGTGTCCATGATGTTCTTTTCTCAGGAACATTAACTGTTTATGACCCATACCTCTTGGGGGTATTGACATGGTTTTACGGACAAGATCTATGTAGATCTTATAACACTTTCAACCATAATCCATTGGCAAAAACTGAGTCATATGACCAAACTTAAGGATAAGAAAAGTTAGAAAATGTACTTTTTCTATACTCTTTGGAAAAGTAAACAGTACAGCAACCATAGAACTTCTCTGACAGAAGGGGACTGAGAAATAGAAGTTTGAGTTTAGGGATGACATGATTTTTCACTACATTCATTTCCTGGGTAGTTAATGAAGTTCTAAGCAAGAATTCCAATTTCTTTAAATGGAAAGAAAGTATAATAATATCTACAGTATCTATTTTATAAGTTGCTATAACAAAATTAATTAATAAAATTAAATGATGATGGGGAAGAAGTAAATTCGAAAATAATATGTAAACAATACAAGTGTATTTTGTGCAATATTGACTCTAGAAATACCAGAATAACCGGAAGGAACTCACTTTCATTCTCTCCTCTTGTTTGATACCAGCTTCTAGTGCAATAAAATGAAGAGTATCAGATAATTTTTCTTTTCTACTCATTTAGGTCTGTAGTTAGCAAACTTTTTCTGTAAGAAGTTGGTAGCACATATTTTAGGCTTTGTGGGCTATGAGGTCATGGCATATATGACTACTGAATTCTGGCACTGTAGCAAGAAAGCAGCCACTAGCAGTCCAAAAAAACATTATTTATAAAATGTAGATGGCATGCTTAAGACCACTGATTTTGCCAAAAGATCCTCTTCTGCATTTATAAAAAAAAAAAAAGGTACTTAGATCAGAAAGTTAAAAATAGAACTACCCCATGATCCAGCAATTGCACTACTACGTATTTACCCAAAGAATACAAAAATACCAGTTCAAAAGGATATATATACCCTAATGCTTCTAACAGCATTATGTACAATAGCCAAATTGTGGAAACAGTCCAAGTGTCCACTGCCTGATGAATGGATAAGGAAGACACGGTATAGATAGATAGATAGATAGATAGATAGATAGATAGATAGCTATTATTTTTAATGGCTGAGTAATATTCCATCACAGATGATAGATAGATAGATAGATAGATAGATAGATAGATAGATAGATAGATAGATAGATGATATAGTTATTTATCTATACCTATATCTATCTATCTATCATCTATCATCTATCTATGATGGAATATTACTCAGCCACAAAAAATAGTGAAATATTGCCACTTGCAACAACATGGATAGAGCTGGAGAATATAATGATAAGTTAAATAAGTCGGAGAAAGAATACATATGATATCACTCATATGTGGAATTTAAGAAAATAAATGAGCAAAGGGGGGAAAAAAGAGAGAGGTCAACTATGAAACAGACTTTTAAGAATAGAGAGCTATCTGATGGTTACCAGAGGTGAGGTGGGTGGAAGGATGGGTTAAATAGGTGTTGGGGATTAAGGAATGCACTTGTGATGAGCACTGGGTATTCCACAAGTGCTGAATCACTCTATTATAAACCTGAAACTTGTATTATACTGTGCGCTAACTAACTGGAATTTAAATAAAACTTTTGAAAAAAGTACTTAGATATTAGATTTTGGTAGTTTGTATGTGGTACTCAAAGGCATTTTTTAAACCCCTGAACACCCTTGTTAAATATAATCATCAATATCATCCTAAAATAATCAATAGTTCTTAGGCTAGTTTTTAGCCTATAAAATAATCAATATCTACCAGTGGTGCTGAGTGAGCCAAAAAATTTTCTCTTGCTCCAGGATAGGCCCTGGGATATATGAATAAACCTATATGGAGAATAATGAAATATTTTTAACAGGGAAATGTTCATGGATGTATTAAACAGTAAAGGCAAAGTAGACAAAACAAAAATCAACTATCCATAAAACTTATGCAATGGAAGCCAAGAAACTAGAAATGTCAGGCCCTTGAGAAGTTTGGGAAAATCAATCAATCAGTCATGATCAAATTATCCATTCTCACTCCTTATTTTAGTTGAACAATCCTTATGTATTACTAGCCCTTCTTGAATAAAGAAGCTCAGTAAATGTAATAAACAAAGCAACACTATTTGTAATTTGTGATGCTGAGGAACTTAGACTAGTTGTCTATAGTCTCATCTGTATTATTCTTCAGCCTGTAAAATACCCAACTGTCAAAATATTTATTTATGAAAGGGCTTCACAGCTACCATACCTTTTATTAATGTTTTTCTTTCCACTTTTATATTTTACATCATACATTTATGCAGTCCTCTGTTGCTTTTAGAATGATATAGTACTTTTCAAAATAGTAAATTCTCTACCATTTACGATATGTAAGAACATAAAACTTAACCTCAGCAGGAAAGAAAAATGGGTATTGTCATGAGATGACTTTATTATTTTTACAACAGCTGCTAAAGGAAGGTCTTGCTCCAAAGGCACTGTTATTGGGTTGGAGGAAAATTCTCTATATTCACAATAGTATGTGCTTGTACTTTCTGACTAACAGGTTAACACAATGGAAGCTAATTATTATGTTGGGTCAGAGTCCATTTCAGTATAAAGAGAGCCTGTGATAGAGGAGAATCCTCTTTTCACCTTTGCCTGTAGGTTGCTGGTGACGTTAGCTCAATCACTCTGATTATATTCCAACAGTTATATCTAAAATGGCTTTATATTTTAAGATTATTAATAATACAATTGACACAGGACTGAAGCTTTGCATATACTTTCTCATGTTCCCATCTTTGATTACTGTCTCCTTCATACAGCTGCTTATTGATCTTATACTCAACCCCTTGAAAATTGGATGTCTGAAATCTCAGACTGCTAATTACATTTGCTTGGTTCCAAAACAGACTCATGCCGGTGAGGCACCTGCAAACTTTGTTTTGTGGGCTTGGTATTAATTTAGAAACCCCTTTATTCCCACCTTCATTTGCAATCTTCTTACAAAATTTAAACAGGAAATTTTCCTATAACACTGTCTTCTGAAATTTTATGTAAAATTATGTTATTGTGGTCTTATATTTGTTATATTTAATGTTTTTAGAAATCTGTTATTTAGTGATATAAATCCAATACTTTCAACAAGCGTTTATTGATAACCCATTTTGTGGAAAGCATTGTTCTAAGAGCAATGGTAGATACAATGAGATGAACTATGAGGAACTGTTTTGATAAGGAAGAGCTACATGATAAATCATGGATGATAAGGGTTATAACTAAATTTTAAGCAAATTCTGTGATAGTGTCAAAGAATGAAATTAATGAGTTAATTCAATTATTAATCTGGAAAATAAATAATATTCAAGAATATCTCCCCTAACAAATGTTCTTGCTACTCTTTTCTTACATATTGCTGTTACCATCACAATCCACTCAATTATCCAAATCTGAAAAAAAAAAAAAAAAAGGTTATCCAAATCTGAAGCTGAGAGTTGCCTTTTTCAAGGACTTATAATGAGAAGACATTGGTTCAAACTGTGCCTTCCCAAATCACTAACTGTGTAACTTCAGGCAAGTTGTATAATTTCTTTCTAAATTTTAATTTCCTCTTAAATATGGTGGATAATTATTCCTACTTCTCCCACTGGCTTATGTTGAGGATCAAATAAGATAATATGAATTGAAGTTAATGTACCCATCTAACTCTTAACAAACGTGAGATGTCTCTTTTTATCTTTCATTTCCCACCATTTATACTACTTAGAGCATACAATCACTATTCTTTTAATTCTGTCAACTTTCATAACTGAAGGCCACAAAGAATGGGGGCAAGTAAAGGGCAGAGTTAGAATCAATCCCTAAATCATACATGGACAATGTTATGTAAAATATTTTCCTTCAACAAAATGCTCCACTCTTAACAATATATTTGACCAACACCAAAATTGTTAGTCATGATTATTGTCATTGCAGGGAATAGAAGTTCAAAAGAACTCAAGCAAAAATGATCATTTTTGGCACACATAATTGGGAAGGACACCAGATGGCTCAACTCAAATCAAAGAAAAGAAATGTAGAAAAACTATGAACTCAGAAGAAATGTTTTTATAATCTCCATGGTCCATCTCTGATTTCTGCTTGTGTCATTATTAACAATGCATCTTCAAAGGAAAAGTTCTCTGGTATTGTACATAGTAGATTTATTGACTCATTCAACAAATATTTACTGACTATCTGTTATCTATGTGGTACTATGCTTAAATGTTGTGAATAGCATGGTGTAGAAGACAGACAAAATTTCTGTTCTAACAGATAGCTCTTTAGTGATGAAGAAACCAATACTTAATTGCAGTACAGTAAGAAAAGCTTATGCTAGAGGAAGTCTTGGGATTTCAGGGACACATAAGAAAGACACCAAAATTAGCTTTGGAAGTCAGAAAATGATTCCAGGAGAAACACTGCCAACCTAAGATCAGAAATATGATTAAGAGTTAACCAGGTCAATATTAGTTAAAGACTACTTTTTTTATTGAATCCAATTTCATGTTCCTCAATCTGGAAATATATTGCTCATATTTTAAAAAATATTTTATTTATTTATTTGAAAGAGAGAGAAAGCAGAATGTGAGGGAAAGCATGAGCGTGAGATGGGATAGAGGGAGAGGGAGAAGCCGACTCCCCACTGAGCAGGGAGCATGATGTAGGGCTCAATCCCAGGACCCCGGAATCATGACCTGAGCTGAAGGAAGACAGTTAACCGACTGAGCCACCAGGCAACCCTATTGCTCATATTTTTAATGTTTCCTGTGAAACTCCAAAAAGAAGAGATTTAAGCTATAAATATGACTAAACCTAAAAAATTTTAGACTCATATTAGCAAGAGATCAAAGAACTGAACTCACCATTTTCTAAGAAAAGGGAAAAAATTTTCAACTTATCTGCCATGATGATAAGTAATAATAATAAGCAAACACTTGATATTCCTTGTCCTACTGAACATAAGTTCAATTTAAAAGAGATTAAGTTGGTAATGATGAGACATAAATTAGTTTAATGGGCTCATCTTTTAAACCATGTTGTTGGGGGATGCCTGATTAGCATTAAACTGCTTTCCAAAAAATAAAATATCTTATATTTCTTATTTAAAAACACATTTAAAGAAAAGGCTATTTCTGAAAATCTCAACCCATGGGTAAAAGATCTTTTATTTCCTTAAGAACTGCATGTATAGATTTTTGTTCAACCAAATTAAGTAATTCACTTATTCTCTTTTCACAGCATTCCCGTCTTCTAGGTCAGAAAGGGGTTGAAATGTGAGAGAAAACAATTCTCAGAGAGAGCCTTGGAATTGAATAAGCTCTAGCTTATTCACTCCAGCTAAGGGAAGATTAGAAATTTGACAGACTTTGTTCATGACTAGAATGAAAACCCTATACAGAGGATTAACCTGATATAAAAGCAGTTTCATCAAACCAAGTAAGTACACGCTACTTGGTGAGAAAAGCAAAACCCAATTTAACAAACTGAGCAAAGAATGTGGATGTTATGTACTGAAACCATGAGAAATGGCTACATTCCCTCCTTATTAATGATATTATATCAACATCAGTTGATATGCAGTCTGTTAAATCTGTGAAGTCCTAACATAAATTGGCTACTATATGTCAAGTATGGTGCTAGCTTAGTCATTAAAGTAATTATGTGAGAAATATTATTATCCCCATTTTTACAATTAAGGTAATAGGGATACATATACTTGCTCTGTTTTATTTTATTTTTTTCCCATTTTATTTATTTTTTTCAGCATAACAGTATTCATTGTTTTTGCACAACACCCAGTGCTCCATGCAAAACGTGACCTCCATATTACCCACCACCTGTTCCCCCAACCTCCCACCCCTGACCCTTCAAAACCCTCAGTTTGTTTTTCAGAGTCCATAGTCTCTTATGGTTCACCTCCCCTCCCCAATGTCCATAGCCCCCTCCCCCTCTCCCAATCCCACCTCCCCCCAGCAACCCCCAGTTTGTTTTGTGAGATTAAGAGTCATTTATGGTTTGTCTCCCTCCCAATCCCATCTTGTTTCATTTATTCTTCTCCTATCCCCCTAACCCCCCATGTTGTTTCTCCATGTCCTCATATCAGGGAGATCATATGATAGTTGTCTTTCTCCGATTGACTTATTTCACTAAGCATGATACGCTCTAGTTCCATCCACGTCGTCGCAAATGGCAAGATTTCATTTCTTTTGATGGCTGCATAGTATTCCATTGTGTATATATACCACTTCTTCTTTATCCATTCATCTGTTGATGGACATCTAGGTTCTTTCCATAGCTTGGCTATTGTAGACATTGCTGCTATAAACATTCAGGCACGCATGCCCCTTCGGATCACTACGTCTGTATCTTTAGGGTAAATACCCAGTAGTGCAATTGCTGCGTCATAGGGTAGTTCTATTTTCAACATTTTGAGGAACCTGCATGCTGTTTTCCAGAGTGGCTGCACCAGCTTGCATTCCCACCAACAGTGTAGGAGGGTTCCCCTTTCTCCGCATCCTCGCCAGCATCTGTCATTTCCTGACTTGTTAATTTTAGCCATTCTGACTGGTGTGAGGTGATATCTCATTGTGGTTTTGATTTGTATTTCCCTGATGCCGAGTGATGTGGAGCACTTTTTCATGTGTCTGTTGGCCATCTGGATGTCTTCTTTGCAGAAATGTCTGTTCATGTCCTCTGTCCATTTCTTGATTGGATTGTTTGTTCTTTGGGTGTTGAGTTTGCTGAGTTCCTTATAGATTTTCGATACTAGCCCTTTATCTGCTATGTCGTTTGCAAATATCTTCTCCCATTCTGTCAGTTGTCTTTTGGTTTTGTGAACTGTTTCCTTTGCTGTGCAAAAGCTTTTGATCTTGATGAAATCCCAATAGTTCATTTTTGCCCTTGCTTCCCTTGCCTTTGCCGTTGTTCCTAGGAAGATGTTGCTATGGCTGAGGTCGAAGAGGTTGCTGCCTGCATTCTCCTCAAGGATTTTGATGGATTCCTTTCTCACATTGAGGTCCTTCATCCATTTGGGGTCTATTTTCGTGTGTGGTGTAAGGAAGTGGTCCAATTTCATTTTTCTGCATGTGGCTGTCCAATTTTTCCAGCACCATTTATTGAAGAGGCTGTCTTTTTTCCATTGGACATTCTTTCCTGCTTTGTCGAAGATTAGTTGACCATAGAGTTGAGGGTCGATTTCTGGGCTCTCTATTCTGTTCCACTGATCTATGTGTCTGTTTTTGTGCCAGTACCATGTTGTCTTGATGATGACAGCTTTGTAATAGAGCTTGAAGTCCGGAATTGTGATGCCACCAACTTTGGCTTTTCTTTTTTTTTTTTTTTTTTTTTTTTACCATTTAAGATTTTTTAATCTAAAAAAAAACACAACACATAAAATCTACCAATTTAACCATGTTTTAAATGTACAGTTCAGGAATGTTAAGTTTATTCATATTATGAAAGAGGTTTCTAATTTTTTTTCCATCTATATCTAGTAAACAACTCCCGACTTCCCCTTGCCTCATCCCTTGGCAGCCATCATTCTACCTCTTGTTTTTATGAATTCGGCAACTTTAGATCCCTCCTTTATGAGGACCCATACAGTCTTTGTGCTTCTGCGTTTGGCTTATTTCAGTGAGTACAGTATCCTCAGGGTTCACTCACGTTGTACCATGTGACAGAATTTCTTTCCTTTTAAGTTTGATAATAATATCCCATGGTTTGTTTATCATTCATTCACTGATGGACATTTGGGCCATTTCCACCTCTGGCTATTGTGAATTGTGCTGCTATGAATATGAGTGTGCAAATATCTCTTTGGGATCCTGCTTTCTGTTCTTTTTGATATATTCAGAAATCCAGAATTGGGATTGCTGGATCCTATGGTAGTTTTATTTTGAATTTTTTTAGGAACCTCTACACTGTTTTCCATAGTGTCTGTACCATTTGACATTTCCTCTAACAGAGCAAAAGGGTTCTGATCTCTACATATCCTTATAAACACTTTTATTTTCTGTCATCCCCCAAGCCCTCATCTTTACTGAAGTGTAATTGACAGATAAATTGTAATATATTTAAATTGTACAGTGCAATGATTTGACATGGATACACATCATGAAAGCATTTCCACCATCAGGTTAATGAACACAACTATCGTCTCACACATTTACCTTTTCTTTGGTGAGAACTTAAGTTCTATTCTCTTAGCAAATTGCAATTATACAATATATTATTTTCTTTTTTTTTTTTTGCTGATGCAATTAAATATTTATTGAACAACTTTGGCTTTCTTTTTCAATATTCCTTTGGCTATTCGAGGTCTTTTCTGGTTCCATATAAATTTGAGGATTATTTGTTCCATTTCCTTGAAAAAAATGGATGGCATTTTGATAGGGATTGCATGAAATGTGTAGATTGCTTTAGGTAGCATGGACATTTTCACAATATTTATTCTTCCAATCCAGGAGCATGGAACATTTTTCCATTTATTTGTGTCTTCCTCAATTTCTTTCATGAGTACTTTATAATTTTCTGTGTATAGATTCTTAGCCTCTTTGGTTAGGTTTATTCCTAGGTATCTTATAGTTTTGGGTGCAATTGTAAATGGGATTGACTCCTTAATTTCTCTTTCTTCTATCTTGTTGTTGGTTTACAGAAATGCAACTGATTTCTGTGCATTGATTTTATATCCTGACACTTTACTGAATTCCTGTACAAGTTTGAGCAGTTTTGGAGTGGAGTCTTTTGGGTTTTCCACATATAGTATCATATCATCTGCGAAGAGTGATAGTTTGACTTCTTCTTTACCAATTTGGATGCCTTTAATTTCTTTTTGTTGTCTGATTGCTGAGGCTAGGACTTCTAGTACTATGTTGAATAGCAGTGGTGATAATGGACATCCCTGCCGTGTTCTTGACCTTAGCGGAAAAGCTTTCAGTTTTTCTCCATTGAGAATGATATTTGCGGTGGGTTTTTCATAGATGGCTTTGATAATATTGAGGTATGTGCCCTCTATCCCTACACTTTGAAGAGTTTTGATCAGGAAGGGATGCTGTACTTTGTCAAATGCTTTTTCAGCATCTATTGAGAGTATCATATGGTTCTTGTACTTTCTTTTATTAATGTGTTGTATCACATTGATTGATTTGCGGATGTTGAACCAACCCTGCAGCCCTGGAATAATTCCCACTTGATCGTGGTGAATAATCCTTTTAATGTACTGTTGAATCCTACTGGCTAGTATTTTGGTGAGAATTTTTGCGTCTGTGTTCATCAAGGATATTGGTCTGTAGTTCTCTTTTTTGGTGGGCTCCTTGTCTGGTTTTGGGATCAAGGTGATGCTGGCCTCATAGAATGAGTTTGGAAGTTTTCCTTCCATTTCTATTTTTTGGAACAGTTTCAGGAGAATAGGAATGAGTTCTTCTTTAAATGTTTGGTAGAATTCCCCTGGGAAGCCGTCTGGCCCTGGGCTTTTGTTTGTTTGGAGATTTTTGATGACTGTTTCAATCTCCTTACTGGTTATGGGCCTGTTCAGGTTTTCTATTTCTTCCTGGTTCAGTGTGGTAGTTTATATGTCTCTAGGAATGCATCCGTTTCTTCCAGATTGTCAAATTTGTTGGCGTAGAGTTGCTCATAGTATGTTCTTATAATTGTCTGTATTTCTTTGGTGTTAGTTGTGATCTCTCCTCTTTCATTCATGATTTTATTTATTTGGGTCCTTTCTCTTTTCTTTTTGATGAGTCTGGCCAGGGGTTTATCAATCTTATTGATTCTTTCAAAGAACCAGCTCCTAGTTTCATTGATTTTTTCTATTGTTTTTTTGGTTTCTATTTCATTGATTTCTGCTCTGATCTTTATGATTTCTCTTCTCCTGCTGGGTTTAGGGTTTCTTTCTTGTTCTTTCTCCAGCTCCTTTACATGTAAGGTTAGGTTGTGTACTTGAGACCTTTCTTGTTTCTTGAGAAAGGCTTGTACCGCTATATATTTTCCTCTCAGGACTGCCTTTGCTATGTCCCATAGATTTTGAACTGTTGTGTTTTCATTATCATTTGTTTCCATGAATTTTTTTTAGTTCTTCTTTAATTTCCTGGTTGACCCATTCATTCTTTAGAAGGATGCTGTTTAGTCTCCATGTATTTGGGTTCTTTCCAGCTTTCCTCTTCTGATTGAGTTCTAGCTTCAGAGCATTGTGGTCTGAAAATATGCAGGGAATGATCCCAATCTTTTGATACTGGTTGAGACGTGATTTGTGACCCAGGATGTGATCTATTCTGGAGAAGGTTCCATGTGCACTAGAGAAGAATGTGTATTCTGTTGCTTTGGGATGAAATATTCTGAATATATCTGTGATGTCCATCTGGTCCAGTGTGTCATTTAAGGCCTTTATTTCCTTGTTGATCTTTTGCTTGGATGATCTGTCCATTTCAGTGAGGGGAGTGTTAAAGTCCCCTACTATTATTGTATTATTATTGATGTGTTTCTTTGATTTTGTTATTAATTGGCAGATATAGTTGGCTGCTCCCACGTTAGGGGCATAGATATTTAAAATTGTTAGATCTTCTTGTTGGACAGACCCTTTGAGTAGGATATAGTGTCCTTCCTCATCTCTTATTATAGTCTTTGGTTTAAAATCTAATTGATCTGATATAAGGATTGCCACCCCAGCTTTCTTCTGATGCCCATTAGCATGGTAAATTATTTTCCACCCCCTCACTTTAAATCTGGAGGTGTCTTCGCGTCTAAAATGAGTTTCTTGTAGGCAACATACTGATCGGTTTTGTTTTTTTATCCATTCTGATACCCTGTGTCTTTTGATTGGGGCATTTAGCCCATTAACATTCAAGGTAACTATTCAGAGATATGAATTTAGTGCCATTTTTTTTGCCTGTAAGGTGACTGTTACTGTATATTGTCTCTGTACCTTTCTGATCTACTACTTTTAGGCTCTCTCTTTGCTTAGAGGACCCCTTTCAATATTTTCTGTAGAGCTGGTTTGGTGTTTGCAAATTCTTTCAGTTTTTGTTTGTCCTGGAAGCTTTTGATCTCTCCTTCTATTTTCAATGATAGTCTAGCTGGATAGAGTATTCTTGGCTGCATGTTTTTCTCGTTTAGTGCTCTGAATATATCATGCCAGCTCTTCCTGGCCTGCCAGGTCTCTGTGGATAAGTCTGCTGCCAATCTAATATTTTTACCATTGTATGTTACAGACTTCTTTTCTCGGGCTGCTTTCAGGATTTTCTCTTTGTCACTAAGACTTGTAAATTTTACTATTAGGTGACGGGGTGTGGACCTATTCTTGTTGACTTTGAGGGGGGTTCTCTGCATCTCCTGGATTTTTTTTTCTTTTTTTTAGAGAGAGAGAGAGAGAGAGATCACAAGTAGGCAGAGAGGCAGGCAGAGAGAGAGAGAGGGAAGCAGGCTCCCTGCTGAGCAGAGAGCCTGATGCGGGACTTGATCCCAGGACCCTGAGATCATGACCTGAGCCGAAGACAGCGGCTTAACCCATTGAACCACCCAGGTGCCCCACTGCATCTCCTGGATTTTGATGCTTGTTCCCTTTGCCATATTAGGGAAATTCTCTCCAATGATTCTCTCCAATAGACCTTCTGCTCCCCTCTCTGTTTCTTCTTCTTCTGGAATCCCAATTATTCTAATGTTGTTTCGTCTTATGGTGTCACTTATCTCTCGAATTCTCCCCTCATGATCCAGTAGCTGTTTGTCCCTCTTTTGTTCAGCTTCTTTATTCTCTGTCATTTGGTCTTCTATATCACTAATTCTTTCTTCTGCCTCATTTATCCTAGCAGTGAGAGCCTCCATTTTTGATTGCACCTCATTAATAGCTTTTTTTATTTCAACTTGGTTAGATTTTAGTTCTTTAATTTCTCCAGAAAGGGCTTTAATATCTCCAGAGAGGGTTTCTCTAATATCTTCCATGCCTTTTTCGAGCCCGGCTAGAATGTTCAGAATCGTCATTCTGAACTCTTGATCTGACATATTACCAATGTCTGTGTTGATTAGGTCCCTAGCCTTCGGTACTGTCTCTTGTTCTTTTGTTTGTGGTGATTTTTTCCGCCTTGTCATTTTGTCCAGATAAGAGGATATGAAGGAGCAAATAAACTACTAAAAGGGTGGCAAAGACCCCAGAAAAATGCGCTGTAACCAAATGAGAAGAGTCCCCAAATTGTGGGGGGGGAGAAAGGGGATAAAAAGAGGTTCAGGAAAAAAAAAAGAAAAAAATTTAAAAAATAAAACAAATAAAGAAAAAATATAAAAAAGAAAGAAAAAATATATATATTTAGATAAACTAGATAAAAAAGTTAAAAAAGTTAAAAAATTTAAAAAAGAAAAGGGTAAAAGTTTTAAAAAATTTAGCAGAAGAAGAAAAAAGAAAAAAAATTGAAAAAAGAAAAAAGAAAAAAAATTGAAGTAGCCGCAAGACTAAAGAATCATGGGGAGAAAGCCATGAGTTCCGTGCTTTGCTTTCTCCTCCTCTGGAATTGCGCTGCTTTCTTAGGAGTTGAACCTACTTTCCTTGATAGATGAACTTGTCCTGGCTGGATATTTTGTTGATCTTCTGGGGTAGGGGCCTGTTGTAGTCACTCTCAAGTGTTTTGCCCGAGGCAGGATTGCACCGCCCTTACCGGCCGCCGGACTAAATAATCGGCTCGGGTTCGCTTTTGAGAGCTTCTGTTCCCTGAACGCTTTCCGTTGAGTTCCGAAGGACGGGAATGAAAATGGCGGCCTCCTAGTCTCCGGCCCGGAGGAGCCGTGAGCCTGGGGCCCCACTCCTCAGTGCGCCTCCAGAGGATAGCACCCAATCACTCCTGTATCCCCAGCCTCTAGCCGCGCTCCGAGCTCACCCAGCCCGTGACCAGTTCAAGGTAACCCCGAGCTGAGAGTTCAGTCCTCGGCTCTGTCTCTGCAGCCGGCTTCTCCGTTCTAATACCTGCGAGCTCTGCGACACTCTGACACCCCCGATCCTTCTGTGACCCTGTGGGACCTGCGGCCATGCTGACCCCGCGTGGGCTTCACCCTGGGTTAGCCTCTGGAGCAATGTCCCTCAGTGGAACAGACTTTTAAAAGTACTGATTTTGTGCTCCGTTGCTCCGCCGCTTGCCGGGAGCCGGCCCCTCCCCCTGCGGTCTATCTTCCCGTCGTTTTAGATTCACTTCTCCGCCAGTCCTACCTTTCAGAAAGTGGTTGATTTTCTGTTTCTAGAGTTGCTGTTCTCCTTCTCTTCAATCTCCCGTTGGATTTGTAGGTGTTTGCAATGTTTAGGTAAGCTATCGAGCTGATCTCCTGCTACCTGATGTAGTTTCAGCCTGCTACTTCTCCGCCATCTTGACTCCTCCCTACTTGCTCTGTTTTAAAAGAGAGTTAGCATCTCTGTTAAGATTCAATCCTATGTCTAAATCTAAAGACTTTTTCATTTTCCCTGCCATATATGCAATTTTTTAAAAAGCAATTAGTGAATATATCATGTTTTAAATAATGATATTTTTCTATGAAGCACCTCTTCCTAAAAGTATTTTTTTGTGTGTGAATTATCTGAAGTAATATGTTTCCTGGTATCTTGGCAGATGGTCCTTTGCTAACACTCCTAGGAATGGTTAAATTATATGACTCCTGATATCAAATTAAGTATATATAATTGGTATAAATCAGTATATGATTCAAATGTATATTACAAATTACTTGTTTTGTAGAAAATATTATCCCTAGGTTACCCAAATTGAATAAGCTCACCTCATCACAACTATAAGCTAACATCCTACCCCCAATAATTCTGAATATTAAACATAAGGATGGGATGCATTACTCTTAATGAGTGAGGCATTTATAGATTCCCAACTGGCCCAAAATTCTATTGTACTTGCTCTAAGTTTTTCCTCCTTCTAAACCCAAAAATGATGCATATGTAATCAGGATCTGTTGCAAACCCTTTTCTCAGAGATACAACACTTGCTCTAGGAAAACTCACATGCAATTTTTGACTTGGGCAGAAAACTCCCTTCAATCCACCTCTAAGGAATTGTTACTTCTCTGACAACTTCCAGGAAATTTACTTGTTGCTGGCTGCCTTGCCTTATATCTCAACCTTAGAAACCACATTACAAAAATGTTGGTGACAGGAGAAAACAGTTTATTTTATTTCTCTAAAACACTTGGTCTCCATATTTTATAGTTCCTTCTACCCCTTCCAGATGTCTTCACATTCATGGATATTTTTCTCGCCCATACTGTCATTATAATCTCTTTAGAGGCTCTTTTCATTTCACAGCCAGCCCTTCAGAACCTTCCTTTTTACTCTCTTACATGTTGGTACACTTTTTGAAAAGAAAAGGAGAAACAAAGTAGTCTTTTCACACAAGCACACTTATAAAGACTTTGTACAAAAAATTTGACAACTGAGCTTTACAACATGATAACTATGACCAGAAAGATGTGGTGAACTTGAAGATAGTGTAATAGAAATTATTCAACCTAAGGAACCTAAGGAACATAAGGAAAAAAGCTTTTTTTAAAGAAAATTAAAAGAGCTTTGGGAACCTAAGTGACAATTTCAAGGTGTCTTGTGTTTTTCAGTTTAAGTTCCTGAAGAATATGACATAACAGTAAAGAAAAAATATTTAAAATAGAGTGATCAAAGTATTTCTCCCATGTATGAGGAAAAATATTAATTTTGGGAATCAAGAAAACTAGTGAATTACAAGGAGGATAAATACAGAAAAATTATGCATAAGCACAGGATAGTAAAACTTCTGGAAAATAAAGAAATAGAAAACCTTGAAAGCAGTCAAAGAAAAAGAATATGATATATAGAGAGAATAACTCAAATGAGCAGTGGCTTCTAATCAGAAACTATGAGGTACAGATGATGATGGGGAAAAATATCCTTGAAGTACAGAGGGAATAAAATAGACACACACACAAAAAAATGCTTTTAAATTCCTAACTGTAGGGGCACCTGGGTGGCTCTGTTGGTTAAGCATCTGCCTTCAGCTCACACCGTGATCTCGGGTATTGGGATGGAGCCCTGTACTGGGCTTCCTGCTCTTCAGGAAGTCTGCTTCTGCCTTCCCCTCTACCACTCCCCCCCCCCCCCGCTTGTGCTCTCTCTCAAATAAATGAATAAAGAAATAAAATATTAAAAAAACACAAATTCTTAATTGTATAGCCAATAAATATTATTTAAGAATAAAATAAAAATAAGACATTTTCAAACAATTGTACATTAAGAAAATTTATTAGCAGTAGATCTTGGTTAAAGAAAGTACTAAAGATAGTTCTTCAGGTTAAAAGAAAAATTCTTAGAAAATGTTAAATAACATGAAAATACATAACCCCTTTTAAAGCAAATATTATATAATTGCTTCATGAAGCTTATAAATAAATGTAATACATGTGACAAAAATTACACAATAGATAACACTAGTAAATGGACTGACATATTGAAAGTTTTCCTCATTTCCTGTGAAGAAGCACAATAATAAATCTAAACAAACTGTTAAAATTTATGACATATATTTTATATTCCCCATAAAGCCAATAAATATCATGTATAGGGATGTAGTTAAAAAAACAGTAGAAACTGCAAAGAAGACATCCAGATGGCCAACAGACACATGAAAAAGTGCTCCACATCACTCAGCATGAGGGAAATACAAATCAAAACCACAATGAGATATCACCTCACACCAGTCAGAATGGCTAAAATTAACAAGTCAGGAAATGACAGATGCTGGTGAGGATGAGGAGAAAGGGGAACCCTCCTCCACTGTTGGTGGGAATGCAAGCTGGTGCAACCACTCTGGAAAACAGCATGGAGGTTCCTCAAAATGTTGAAAATAGAACTACCCTATGACCCAGCAATTGCACTACTGGGTATTTACCCTAAAGATACAAACATAGTGATCCGAAGGGGCACGTGTACCCGAACGTTTATAGCAGTAATGTCTACAATAGCCAAACTATGGAAAGAACCTAGATGTCCATCAACAGATGAATGGATAAAGGAAAGGTGGTATATATACACAATGGAATACTATGCAGTCATCAAAAGAAATTAAATCTTGCCATTTGCGATGACGTGGATGGAACTAGAGGGTATCATGCTTAGTGAAATAAGTCAATCGGAGAAAGACAACTATCATATGATCTCCCTGATATGAGGACATGGAGAAGCAACATGGGGGGTTAGGGGGATAGGAGAAGAATAAATGAAACAAGATGGGATTGGGAGGGAGACAAACCATAAATGACTCTTAATCTCACAAAACAAACTGGGGGTTGCTGGGGGGAGGTGGGGTTGGGAAAGGGGGAGGGGGTTATGGACATTGGGGAGGGTATGTGCTATGGTAAGTGCTGTGAAGTGTGTAAACCTGGCGATTCACAGACCTGTACCCCTGGGGATAAAAATACATTATATGTTTATTTAAAAAAAAAATTGGAAAGGGAGGTGAACCACAAGAGACTATGGACTCTGAAAAACAACCTGAGGGTTTTGAAGGGTCAGGGGTGGGAGGTTGGGGAAACAGGTGGTGGGTAATAGGGAGGGAGGGCACATTTTGCATGGAGCACTGGGTGTTGTGCAAAAACAATGAATACTGTTACGTTGAAAAAATAAATAAATTTTAAAAAATCCAAAAAAAAAAAAAAACAATAGAAAAATTCAATTTACCTCTTAGATACTTCACATCAGCCAGAATATGTTAGAAAAGAAGATTCAGAGCAACAAAAAGCAGAGGGAGAAAACAGAAAGCAAAAAATAAAATGTTAGACCTAAATCCAAGCATTTCAATCATTATATTGAATAGTAATATACTAAATAGTCAAGATATAGGGCAGAGACTTTTCAGAAGGAAAAAAAGGGGGACAAACTCTACACTATCTACAAGAGAAACACTTTAAACATAAAGACACAGGGAAGCGCCTGGGTGGCTCAGTGGGTTAAAATTTCTGCCTTTGGCTCAGGTCATGATCCCAGGGTCCTGGGATCGAGTACCCCGCATTGGGCTCTCTGCTCAACATGGAGCCTGCTTCTCTTCCTTTCTGCCTCTCTGCCTACTTGTGATCTCTGTCTGTCAAATAAATTTTAAAAATCTTTAAAAAAAACATAAAGACACAGACAACTTGAAACTAAACAGATCAAAAAATATATATACCATGCAAATAGTAAACTTAAGTAATTTTGACTATATTAATATGAGACAAAATAGACTCCAAAACAAAGAATATTAACAGAGACAAATGAGGACATTTCACAATGGAAAACAGTCAACTAATCAGTAATACATAAGTATCATAAGTGTATTTTCAAGAAAGAAACTGGGAAGATGGAATATTTTACTATATTTGAGAGCTAGTGAGTTAGACTGTCACAGTTTTATAGATAAGAGCAGAAAAGACATGGGTTTGGCTCAGAGACAAATGACACTTCATTCTCCACAGCAGTAAGAATAGCCAGAAGTAACACTTTGTGCCATTTTCCTGAGCTCCCAGACTGAAGTCCCACAGAGTGAAATGATGATGTCCCAGTTTTGCCCACACAATGGGATGAATTATAGGAGAGAAACCCCAAGATTAAGCAACACTGATCTATTAGGCCCATTCTCCCCTCCAGAGATGGCACTTTCTTTATTTCCATGTAAGGTAAATAAATAGGGTCCAGAGAAGGGAGGGAGACATCCCTATCTTTAATTTCTATAATGTAAATAAATCTGCTCTGGGGAAAGATATAGATATAGATATCTTTATTCCCTGGATTGTAATACATATATATTTCCAATGCTGTCTGCTTACATAAACATTCTTGTAAAGATAGTCTGGAGCAAATTGGCTATTAATGCCTAAGTGTGCAGATATGAGAGAGGCCCAGGGATAATGGTCTCCCAATGATTCCATTCTGGTTTTGACAGTCTTGGCCTCTAACAAATTTCCTAATAATAGTGGGGATGAACCTCACTAACAAAGGCTGAGATTATATCCATTCGGCGTGTTCCATGCAGCATTTAATTAAAGCTATTTTCAGCAAGCTTCCAGGTAGTACCAAGTGTCTCTATTCTAAGCAGTTGAAGAGATCCAATAAATAATTAGATTATTTATCCAATACATTAGAATTCCAAGTAGCTTTCATCTTTATTTTCTCTAAAGACCCTTCCGCTCTGCAAGTAGCATTGACCCAGTTACAACAGGGTGTATTACCAACTGCACAGGCTCCACATTGGCCCACAAAGAAGAAGGGTAATTCTGTCACCAATATCATCCTTGGCCAGGAAGTTGAGACTGAGTTGAATGCCTTTCAGGGATAAGGGGCTGTCATTGATTAGTTGAGCCAAAGTCAAGGACAAATTCTATACTACCTTTTCTAGGTACATAAATAACCAATTTATTATCCTTCTGGAAATCACTCATGTAACCTGGGATCACCTCATTTGTAGAGAGCTCTGCAGTCACCTGAGGGCTACATGACCTTTTGCTAAAGTCTCCTTAAACACTTGAAATTCTCTTATGACTATCCTTCAGGTACAAGTCACCATGTTTTCATAAGAATGACATGTTCAGGTATGGCCTCCACACAAGAAGTAAAACCCCAGGAGTGCACATGGTGCCCCTTGAAAGAAAATGTGGTTTACAATATCCAGAGCTCCCAAGGGAAGCTTCCATTCATTAAGGGCCACTGGTTGACAGCGTCTCCCATGTAGTCTGAACATGGCCTCCCATCTGTGCATCAAGTGCAAAGAGGAAAATCCAGAGCAAAAGTTAATTCAAATGTGGGGGGTGTTAGGGAAGAAATGACTAGAGATAAGTATCAAATACTATTTTGAAAAAAATCTGGGAGAAGTAAGTACCATGATAAACTCCAAAATGAAAAAAAAAAAATTGATACAAAAGCAGGGGTAGTTCAATATCCACAAATTACTCAATGTGATATACACACTAATAAAATAAAGGGTAAGAACCATATGATCCTCTTAATAGATGCAGAAAAAGCAATTGACAAAACACAGCATCCATTCTTGATAAAAATCCTCTACAAAGTAGGAATAGAAGGAACATACCTCAACATCATAAAAGCTATATATGAAAGACCCACAGCTAACATTATCCTCAATGGGGAAAGACTGAGAATTTTCCCCTAAGGTCAGGAACACACCAGGGATATCCACTCTCACCAGTTCAGCGCAGTACTGCTATGTGTGTTCAACACAGTACTGGAAATCCTGGCCTCAACAATCACACAACAAAAAGGAATAAAAGGCATCCAAATCAATAAGGAAGAAGTTAAACTTTTGCTACTTACAGATGACATGATACTCTATGTAGAAACTCCCCCCCCAAAAATCAAAAATTGCTAGAACTGATATATGAATTCAGCAAAGTCACAGGACATAAAATCAATGTACAGAAATCTGTTACATTTTTATACACCAATAATGAAGCAGCAGAAAGAGGAATCAAGAAACTATCTCATTCACAACTGCATCAAAACCCACAAGATGTCTGGGAAATAAACCTAACCAAAGAGGTGAAAGATCTCACACCTGTCAGAATGGCTAAAATCAAAACCATAAGAAACAAGTGTTGGTGAGGATGTGGAGAAAAATGAACCTTTTTGCACTGCTGGTAAAAATGCAAACTGGTGCAGGTATTGTGGAAAATAATATGGAGTTTCCTCAAAAAATTAAAAATAAAACTACCTTATGATCTAGTAACTGCAGTACTGGGTATTTACAGAATACAAAAACATTAATTCAAAGGGATATAAGAACCCCTATGTTTATAGCAGCATTATTTACAACAGCCAAAATATAGAAACAGCTCAAGTATCCATTGATAGATGAATGGCTAAAGATGTAGTATTTATACTCAATGGAATATTATTCAGTCATAAAAAAGAATAAAATCTTGCCATTTGCAATGACATGGATGGAGGTAGAGAGTACAATGCTAAGCGAAATAAGACAGTCAGAGAAAGACAAATACCATATGATCTTACTTATATTTGGAGTTTAAGAAAAAACAAATGAGCAATGGGAAAAAAAAAGAGTGACAAACCAAGAAACAGGCTCTAAACTACAGAGAACGTGTTGATGGTTACCATAGAAGAGGTGGGTGGGAGGATGGGGAAAATAGGGGGTGGGGATTTAAAAAGTATATTTACCATGATGAAAAAAATTAAATTAAATTTTAAAAATCCTTGAAAGTTTGAAAACATAATGGTGTAGAATAAGTAGATGTGTATTGAATTTTCAGTACTTTTTAAAATTGAGAATATTTACAAAAATTGGTAACAGAATTTCATAAAATATATTTAAATAACATTCAAGAAAATTTTTATTGTTCAAGCTACATTATTCTAAAAAAATGAAGACTTAGAATCAATATTTTAAAAATCCCAGTTACAGTTAATGTTAAATACATATCTATATATACCTATATATATATGTGTGTGTATGTGTGTGTGTGTGTGTGTGTGTGTATAAAGTATAATTTTTTAGGTCAAGGAAGATTTTAAGAATTTATTTTAAGACCAATAATAACATCAGATCAAATTCCAGGGGTAAGAAATGCATGTCTGAAAATTCTAGAAGGAAATTAAAGAATACCTGAGATAATATTAAAATGAGAAAGGCATCTTTTTTTAATGCCTTTTTACATAAAAGTGCACAAATCAAAAATGTGTAAGTCACTGAATTTAACAACATGAACATAACTCAGCATCTACCAAACTAGATGATGAAAAAAAACATAACAAGTAGCCCAGATGCCCACCTCACACTCCACTGTCACTACTTTTAAAAGGTAAAAACTATCTCAAATATTCATTACTACCATATTCTTTTCACTCAGCAATATTTGTATGATTCCATGTAACGTCTATGATGTAACATGTACAGTAATGGTAATGCATTCATTTTTGTTGCTGTAGAGTTTCTCATTGTGTATAAATATATCAAACCTCACTTTTCTACTCTCTTTTAGTGGTTTGATTTCAGATTTGACTAACACACTCAAAAGTACTACGAAAATTTTAAATGCACACAGATTCACACACCTACACACACCCACACACGCACACACACATTCTCTAATACATATATCTATTTTGGTGGGGACATATCTCACTCTCTATCTCAAATAAATAAGTAAAATCATTTTTAGAATGAAATAGATGTGTGTTCTGAGCTCAATGGGCATGGTTTCCATATATGCCACTTAGGTCTATTTTTCTAAATATGCCCTTAAATATTTTCTATTTTTACTTATTTTTCATCTACTTGTTCTATCAGTTTTTTAACAGAAGTGTGTTTGAATCTCCCACTAAGATTATTACCTCCCTATGAGGAATTCTTTGGCCAGGTTTGTCGAAAATGTGCTCACTTCTGTGCTTCAGTTTCCTAACTGCAAGTTTTTGTGTCTGTTTAGTTCTCTAAAGACTTTATGACTAGAACTGTTTCTCCTCATCTTTCCATGCTCAATGCCTGTTACATTAACAAAGAGTTGGCATCAATTAAATGATGGTTTATGGCAAATGAACAAAAGGATGCCCATATTCTCCACCCCTGCTTCCTTTTTCCCAGGCAACTTGCCACACAGTTGCTTTTCGGAGGGCAAAGGTCATCTTAGTAGGATATTTAAAAGGTTGTTAGAAGGTTTACCAAAGGAAATACCCATATCTTTAGCAACTCTACAGAAATTCTTCTACCTATATATAGTCACATAGGATTCAAATGTAGGTCATATACTGTGGGACTTAGTTTACATTTCAATTTGGAAAAATAGTATCTGATTTTTCTTTCATGTCTGGTAATGATATTCCACCCATCTCAGATAGAAACTACAACTTGAGCTCTCAGAGAACTCACCATGGCTAATAATTGGAGAGAAAAAAAGCAAGCTTCCTAGTTTGGGGCAGAAGCCCTAGGAATTATTTTTAATTGATGTTTTAGGAGACTGAAGTGGCCTTACCTTTAAGATGGGTACCCACAATTAAGAAGAAGGTGGGAAAATAAAAGTCTTCATGCCGAAACAAGGGAAGGCTCTGGTATATGCTGGTTTCTGTGATCTTTAGACTATTTGGAAAAATCTCTCAGTGACTGTATCCTAGGAATACCAGACCCTGGAAAATGTAACCTTTCATAATGAATACTTTGGGGCATGATTGTTCTGACTTTGCCAATTTTTCTTACCACAAGTTGGTGATTTAAACTGTTTTCCAACTATAAAGAAGTACTCAAATTTCAACATATGAGAAGGAGGTTGATTTGGGAGAGGTTAGATTTGGTAAATTTATAAACCATTTTCAAGCATCTAGTTTTCTCACAGTATTATGAGCTATACATGATATAAAGACAAAAATGAAATAATTCCTTTTACCACTGGGAACTTGGGTAATAAAAATGTCAGCATCAAAAGAGAAATCAGGTAGTTTATGAGACTGAAACCTGGACACAAGAATAACCCTTCTCTGACAATCTTGGGTGGTAACAAATGTCAGACTGATCTTAGTTAGCTGTACATAGATCACAGATTAGAAGGTGATGGAGCACAGATATACAAGTATAACTAGAAGTGGGGGCACAATCCAAGAAGCAAGTATGAAAATTAGAAATGTTAAAATTCAGGTATATTAAGTAAATATAAATCTTCAGAACCAAAAAGAGAATGATGAAAGGAAAGAGGAAAAAAATAGCGTCGCATGAGGAATTAAATATACAATTGAGAGAAATTGAGAGACATATTGGGAATGACATGGAACAGATTTTCTTTGTCAAGATAACTGATCATCTAATTCAGAATAAATAGATAACCTTAACCTGTTGCTTATGTGGGACAGCTGAATGCTTCCCTTTGTCACATACTTAGAAAATTCCTAAGAACAAGACAGTGAGCCAAGATATTTGAGCTGGTCAATTATACAGATATTCAAACATAAGTCCTACAATCAAGAATATAAATCTAATGGTGAAATGGATTCAACAAAAACTTTATTTTAGTAATAAATACAGAGCCTAGTCTCTAACAAAAATGTTTCTAAATATTGTTGACTAAACTCATTTTTCTTAAACTCATAACTAGTTATATTGTTCGTTTTAAAAGTTTCTCAAATGGAAGACCTTAAAAGTTCTTTAATGGGTGACCTTCTCTCCTTCCAGGAAATCCATTGTGCCTCATAAGGGCAGCCTTTTTGGAACTGCACTATAATTGTAATACAATTCTGGAAAAATATATGAGATATAAAGCCATAATTCATTGATAAGACACAGGAAGAAAAAGTTCTTTCCCAATGGAAGAATTAAAAGAGTCTTGATGGGAGAATCAACAACAAATTAAGCCAACCCCACACACAAGAAGGGAAATAATCAAGATTAGAACAGAGATCAATGAGATACAAACTAGGGATACAGTATAACACATCAACGAAACTAGAAGCTGGTTTTTTGAAAAAATCAATAAGATTGATAAACTATTTCCCAAACTAATCCAAAAGAGAGAGAACCCAAATTAATAAAATTATGAATGAAAAGGGAGAGATCATGACTAACACCAAGGAAATAGAAACAATCATCAGAAATTATTATCAACAGCTATATGCCAATGAGTTAAGCAACCTAGACAAAATGGTTGCACTCCTGGAAACCTATAAACTTCCAAAACTGAATCAGGAAGAAATTGACAATCTGAATAGACCAATATCTAGTAACGAGATTGAAGCAGTGATCAAAAACCTCCCAAAAAAACAAGAGCCCAGGACCTGACAGATTTCCTGGAGAATTTTACCGAACATTCATACCTATTCTCCTGAAGCTGTGAGGGTTTTGAAGGGTCAGGGGTGGGAGGTTGGGGGAACAGGTGGTGGGTAATGGGGAGGGCACGTTTTGCATGGAGCACTGGGTGTTGTGCAAAAAGAATGAATACTGTTACGCTGAAAAAATAAATAAAATGGAAAAAAAATAGAAACAGAAGGAAAACTTCTGAACTCTTTTTATTAAGCCTTACCCTGATCCCCAATCCAGGCAAAGACCCCAAAAAAAGGAGAATTTCAGACCAATATCCCTGATGAATATGGATGCCAAGATTCTCAACAAGATCCTAGCTAGTAGGATCCAACAGTACATTAAAAGATTATCCACTATGACCAGGTGGGATTTATCCATGGGATGCAAGGGTGGTTCAACATTCACAAATCAATCAATGTGAAAGAACAAATCAATAAGAGAAAAGAGAAGAATCACATGGTCCTCTCAACTGATGCAGAAAAAGCATTTGACAAAATACAGCATCCGTCCCTGATTAAAACAATTCAAAGTATAGGGATAGAGGGAACATTCCTCAACTTCATAAAATCTATCTATGAAAATCTCACAATGAATATCATCCTTAATGGGGAAAAGCTGATAGCCTTCTCTTTGAGATCAGGAACATGACAAGGATGTCCACTCTCACCACTGTTATTCAACATAGTACTAGATGTCCTAGCAACAGCAATCAGACAACAAAAAGAAGTAAAAGGTATTCAAATTGTCAAAGAAGAAGTCAAAGTCTCTTTGCAGATGACATGATACTTTATATGGAAAACCCAAAAGACTCCACCCCCAAACTACTAGAACTCATATAGCAATTCAGGAATGTGGTAAGATACAAAATCAATGTACAGAAATTAATTGCTTTCTTATACACTAACAATGAAAAAATAGAAAAGGAAATTAGAGAATCGATTCCATTTACCATAGCACCAGGAACCATAAGATACCCGGGAATAAACCTAGCCAAGGAGGTAGAGGTTCTGTACTCAAAGAACTACAGAACACTCATGAAAGAAGACACAAAAAGATGGGAGACCATTCCATGTTCATTTATTGGAAGAATAAACATTGTTAAAATGTCTTTACTGCCTAGAGCCATCTATACTTTCAATGCCATTCTGATCAAAGTTCCACTGGCATTTTTCAAAGAGCAGGAACAAACAATCCTAAAATTTGTATGGAACCAGAAGAGATCCCGAATTGCTAAGGAAATGTTGAAAAAGAAAAAACTTAGGGCATCACGTTTCCTGATTTCAAGCTTTATTACAAAGCTGTGATCACCAAGACAGCATGATACTGGCACAAAAACAGACACATAGACCAGTGGAAAAGAGTAGAGAGCCAAGATATGGACCCTCAACCCTATGGTCAAATAATCTTTGACAAAACAGGAAAAAACATACAGTGGAAAAAAGACAGTCTCTTCAATAAATGGTTCTGGGAAAATTGGACAGCTATGTGTAGAAGAATGAAACTCAACCATTCTCTTACACCATACACAAAGATAAACTCAGAATGGATAAACAACCTCAATTTGAGGCAGGAATCCATCAGAATCCTAGAGGAAAACATAGGCAGTAAATTATTTGACATTGGCCATAGCATCTTTCAAAATGTGTCTCCAAAGGCAAAGTAAACAAAAGCAAAAATGAACTTTTGGGGCTTCATCAAGATCAAAAGCTTCTGCACAGCAAGGAAACAGTCAACAAAACAAAGAGGCAACCCACAGAATCAGAGAAGATATTCACAAATGACACTACAGACAAAGGGCTGATATCCAAGATCTATAAACAACTCCTCAAACTCAACACACACAAAACAGATAATCACGACAAAAAATGGGCAGAAGACGTGAACAGACACTTCTCCAAAGAAGACATGCAAATGGCTAACAGACACATGAAAAGATGTTCATCATCCTTAACCATCAGGAAGATTCAAATCAAAACCACATTGAGATATCACCTTACACCTGTTAGAATGGCAAAAATTAACAAGACAGGAAACAATGTGTGTTGGAGAGGATGTGGAGAAAAGGGAACCGTCTTCCACTGTTGGTGGGAATGCAAGTTGGTGCAGCCACTTTAGAAAACAGTGTCGAGATTGCTTAAGAAATTAAAAATAGTGCTACTTTATGACCCTGCAATTGCACTACTGGGTATTTACCCCAAAGATACAGATGTAGTGAAAAGAAGGGCCATCTGCACCCCAATGTTCATAGCAGCAATAGCCACAGTCACCAAACTGTGGAAAGAACCAAGATGCCCTTCAACGGATGAATGGATAAAGAAGATATGGTCCATATATACAATGGAGTATTATGCCTCCATCAGAAAGGATGAATACCCAACTTTTATATCAACATGGAGAGGACTGGAGATTATGTTGAGTGAAATAAGTCAAGCAGAGAGAGTCAATTATCATATAGTTTCACTTACTTGTGGAGCATAAGGAATAACAAGGAAGACATTGGGAGATGGAGAGGAGAGGATAAGTGAGTTGGAGGAAATTGGAGAGGGAGACAAACCATGAGAGACTGTGGACTCTGAGAAACAAACTGAGGGTTTTGGAGAGAGGGGTAGGGGGTGAGGTGAACCTGGTGGTATTAGGTAGTGCACATACTGCATGGAGCACTGGGTGTGGTACATAAACAATGAACTTTGGAACACTGAAATAAAATAAAACAAAATAAAATTTAAAATAAAAAAACCACTACAACAACAACAAGTCTTGATGGTGGCTTAAATCATGTCTATAACTTTGAGTAGGTTCAGAACAAGCAAAGACGGACAAGAGGTGTTCGGAGCACAGAGAAGAGCACTTCAGCCAATACAATGACACAGACAAAGGTCTTGTGGTAGGAGGAGACCTGGCCAGCATGAAGAGTTGACAGAGGTCCATGTGGCTGGAAGGTAGTCACAGATCTTAGTATATGATGAGGCTGAAGGAGTAGGCAGGTGTCACACCATGCCTGGCTTCACAGGATGATGGGAAAAAGTCCCCAGGTGGCCCAAGACCAGTGGGAAGACATTTGTGGGTTTTTAAGGAAGGGTTGGGGACCTCTTCATATTTGCATTTTGATAATATTGTGTAATGTAGAAACATCATCATAATGTAGGGAAAGATTGAGTGAACCACTAGAACTGTTAGGAAAAGCAAAGCAAATTCTATATGCAATGTAATTGCATGTTTATGAATTATTTGAGCACATACTATGGACAAGTCATATGCTAAGTTCTATCAGAGTAATGACAATTTAAAAAGAAAGGATAAAAAGTTACAAAAGGATAAAAGTTATAAAAGAAGGGATATATTTTTATATACATAAACATACGTGTATATTTATATTTGTATACATGCACATATACATATATAATACTATAACAAAGGAAATAATCTACACAAAGGAAATCTTTAAAATAACATTTGAAGAGTTAAAATATTATTTTAAAGTGAATATCAATAAGTATTTAAAGTTTAGGGGCGCCTGGGTGGCTCAGTGGGTTAAAGCCTCTGCCTTCAGCTCAGGTCTGGATCCCAGGGTCCTGCGAAGCCACGTCGGGCTCTCTGCTCCGCAGGGAGCCTGCTTCCTCCTCTCTTTCTGCCTGTCTCTCTGCCTAGTTGTGATTTCTCTCTGTCAAATAAATAAAATATTAAAAAAATAAGTATTTAAAGTTTATATTTATAAAAATAATATAAATGTTTAAATATTTATATCTAATGTCTATTTTTAATTAAATAACATAAAGAGTAATACAGACCAAAAAAGCTATAGAATATAAAAAAAGAGAATGTCAGAATGTGCTGAAGTATGTGAGCAATGTTTTATCAGAGCAGTGAAATTTAAGAACAAACCTCAGAAGATTGGCAAATATTCCAATTATCTATTGTTGGACAGCAAGCCACCTCAGAACACATAAATCATTTCTACTGCTCATGATTCTGCAGTTTGAGCATGGCTCAGGGAGGCAGGTTTGTCCCTGTGATATTAGTGCAAGAGGGCCCTCTGGGACTGGAAAATCAACCTCCATAGTAGTTTAATCACATGGCTGGCAAATTGATACTCAGTGTCAGCTGGGATCTCAGCTGGGATACTAACCAGTGGTTTTGGATCCATGGAACTACACATGAGGCTGTTTGGGCTTCCACACAGTATATTGGCTTCAGAGTATATGGTCATATTTTATGGTGGCTCAGGCATTCAAAAACAAATATCTCAACTATCCTGGTCTCTTTTGGCTGACCCAGAAATTGGTATGACATCATTTCTGCCATATGTTACTGATCCAGCCATCACAGAACCCATTCCAATCCAAAAGGTAGAAACAAAAGCCACCTCTTAGTAAAAGGAGTACCAAGGAGTTTGTAGCCACCTTTCCATTACAGGAAAATACAGATAGATAAAGTGGAGTGTAAAATCTGTTCAGGGCAAAGGGCACAGAAGTTGACCGCCCTAATAAGGATGATAAAAATTGAGATCCACTTAGCAATTAATATGTGCCAGTCACTGTAAAATTTGCTTTGTAGGAATTATACAAGTTAGTCCTTACCCAAATCTTATAAATTATCATACTCATTTTGCAGATGGAGAAATTCAGCCTAGAGAGAAAAATGAACTTGTCCAGTGTCACAAACACGGTAAGGAGCACAGCCAATGTTTGAAATGAGAGTCTGATTTAGGGCTGACTAAGCTACAACAACACATTACTAATGGGTTAAAATAGAACAAAAGTTTGAAATTTTCCTTTTTTGATATTAAGAATCTTAATTGATTTTAAATATGCAGTTCATCAAATTAAATATACATTTATAACCAGCATTGCTATATCAGTAATTCCATTATAAATCCATATTTTAATTTTATTTGAACGAAAATGATGACTTGTTAAGCTTAACTATAGATTTAATGTTTGTTGTACTTTTAACTCTATTTGAATACAAACTACACATGACACAGGAGAAAAAATTGTCTTCTAACTCTTCCTCACTGATTATTTGACAAACCTGATAACTTCCATAGAAATAGTACATTTTTAGACAGCTTTTCAGTCTAATTATGGGTAAGTATAAAAACAAAAATAAAATGGAATAAAAAGTTTTATTAAATTACATTTTATTGTGTTTGAGTTATACCTTTTTAACATAGGAACATTCTTTAATTGCTGGTCAAATTTGATATGGGAGTTAACAATATTTCTACTGATGATCACAATTCACTTTTTTGTTGTGTCCTCCATTCTGGCTTATCTGAGGAACCCTGGGAAATTTAATCCTCAATAGATGTACACCATTTTAGAATAAGATTTGTATCCTAATTAATATGTTAATACTAAAGTACACCTTCTGATCAGTTCAGAGAATAGTAATATTTTTATGGGAAATTCATACAACATTGTTCTTAGCCTCACTATGTACTTAATCTGCCTGGTAATATTAATACTTGTAATAAAATGGCATTTCTTTCTTTTTTTAAAGATTTTATTTATTTATTTATTTGACAGAGATCACAAGTAGGCAGAGAGGCAGGCAGAGAGAGAGGAAAGGAAGCAGGCTCCCTGCTGAGCAGAGAGCCCCATGCCGGGCTCGATTCCAGGACCCTGGGATCATGACCTGAGCCGAAGGCAGAGGCTTTAAACCACTGAACCACCCAGGCGCCATCTAAAATGGCATTTCTAATACCAACAAAATCATATTATCTAGCTAAACCTCAGAACATTCACCAGAACCAGCTTGTTGAGAAGTATGAACTTTCTATTTCTAAAATAAACAAACAAAAACAGAGAATTTCAGCTATTTAACAAAGATGGTGACTAATACCTGTTCTTTTCTTAGGGCATCAAATGAACTATTCCAAAGGTTAGGAAAAGGAACCTACAGCATGGTTTAGGGACCAAGTTTTATAAGGCAAGATTGAGAGTCTGTTTAGAGCCTCCTTCATGTGGGTGAAGTTGAAGCACTTGTACAACTCATCCAATTTGAGGACTCACTGCCAAGTGAGAACCTGGAAGTTTCTAGTGGTACAGGAAGAATATTCTTGACTAACAGTCATTCAGCTTATGAATGTATTTCTGACTAATAGCCCTTGGCCAAAATGAGCTCCATTCTCTGTACTTTCTATTTTGAAAGACCCAACATTTGAACTGAAACCAAAATAAGAAACTCTCCCCATGTGAAACCCACAGGCTCTAACACAACAAACTCCCTCATGTGCCCTGTGGGGGCGGGTACCACCTTAGTGGCCTTGCTGATGTTGAAAGGAGCCACAATACAGATCACAACACAAAGTAATAACTCAAGAGAGAATAGGGATTTCGCCCTGAGCCAGGCTAGAAAGTCTTTAGAAGAATTATCAGTGATACTATCTATATAAAGATGAACACGGACACAGCACAGTTGCAGCTTCATACATCCTTGGCCACAGCAGAGCCTTTGCACCTGCCATGTGAGTTAGCGCAGTATGAGAGGAAAGTAATCTAAGTAGCAGTAGAAACCTCCATATTATTGTTGGGTGGTCCCCCACCTCCTTAAAACACAAAGAATGTAGAGTCATCTTAGACTATCTATATTCTGCCAAATTCTTCTGTAACCCATTTACTACTAAAAGGGGGCTAGTTAACCACCACTCAGATAACTTAGAAAGGGAAACAAGGGCCAGGCCACAAGCAGGAGCTGGTAAACAAGATCACAAAAAAAGAAACTAAATGATAAGAGAATGTTTGAATGCTCACACAAAGCAATACCTAAGAACAATAAATTAGCCAGCCTTTTCTGGAGTCCTAGAAGGTATACAGGCTTTGAATTTAACATTTATTTATTTATTTATTTAAAATGCAAAAACCTTGTAGTGTCCTGAATTACAAGTGCATGACCTTTCACTTCAGTAAGAAAAGGAGCAAATGAAGGAATTTCTGTGCTAGGGGATGTTTGTGTATCATTGTCTGCTTGTGTTCATGTGCATCTTAGAGGCTCCAGGAGAGAGAGCAGAGCAAGGGAAGAAGGAGAAGGAATGTGAGGAAGTCTTTGCCCTTGGGGAAGATGAGGAGCCAAAGGGACCTAAGCAAAGGGGAGTGATTTTGATCAAAAACCTTTGCCCTTACAGGGGTGCCTGGGTGACTCAGTAGGTTAAACCTCTGCCTTCGGCTCAGGTCATGATCTCAGGGTCCTGGGATCGAGCCTCACATTGGGCTCTCTGCTTGGCAGAGAGCCTGATTCCTCCTCTCTCCCTGCCTGCCTCTCTGCCTACTTGGAATCTTTCTCTCTGTGTCAAATAAGTAAATAAACTCTTAAAAAATTTTTGAAAAAAAAAAAAAAACCTTTGCCCTTACAAACAAGACATCATTGAAGTGGCCTTTCCTATTTTTTTTTCCTTCCCATCTGATAGACTTAAATTTCTACCTCTTTTACTTTTCTTGAACCCCACAGAGCTTAACCATTGCCACAGCCATACAGGTGAAGGACTTGCAATATACACTGGGATGAGTAGGGCATTCAGTTTCACAAGAAGTTATCATTTTGTAAGTTTTAACTAAAAAAAATAAATAACCCTATGTCTCTTATACTCATCCTCATTCAATCATGTCGATATTTTCCTTTTATGGAGAAAAATTCTCTTCCCCAATGCTTCCTGGTGTTATGCCTTAATGCAACCCATTCAGTGTGTGACAGGTCCCTCCTCCATGGTGTAGACCACTCACCACACCCATACATACCTTTTCTCAAAAATTAGTATTCTAAGAAAAATAGATTCATTCAGCAAGAACAATTCACATTCTATAGAACTAGAGGAGTAAAGGACATAAGGAGAAAAAGAGAGGGGATGACAATCTAACTACCACGAGCAATAAAACTTCTTATAATAAAAAACCAAAATACAACATCTACTCTATCATGTTGTCAGAAAGATCTAATTATATCATTTTTCTAAATGCATATATCTCTCATCTTTGTCTATATTTTTGTCTAAAATCAAGAAATAGGAAAGCACATGAAATATACTGCTATTGGTATTTGTCAAGATCCTTGACCCATTTTTAAGCTCCTGGAAAAAAATTTTTTTTCAAGTACTATTCAACTACTTTCTCAGATGTTTGCCAAAATCTTTTGTAGCAAATTCTCCCACTTAATTGAGATCCTTATCTTAACTTTGCTGCTTTATTATAATTGTGCAGGCTATAAATCTGAGTGTACAGTATCAAATAGAATCATTTGTTTTTATTTTGGTAAAAGCACATGTAAAATTCACGTGGCTTTATTTTTTAAATGCTTCCACTTATTGATTTACTATAGATTTGCCTTGATTTACCATATATGCGCTTCCCATGTGTCTGTAGAAAATATTTTTCATTACGTATACAGTTTTCTGAAAAAGTTCACTGTCATTTTTCTTTCAATTTAGATAGGTCATAGGATTTTTATTCCCCCATTAAAGTTGAGGGAGACTGGAGGCCTCCCACTCAGATATCCATGATTTATCACTGACTGAAGCAGCTTAGCTTAGTAAGTTCACAAGCTGGTTCTCTTTAATACCCTATTGTGCATGCCATCTGGGCCTGCTGTTTCAGTGCATTCCAGTTTTTCAAATATTCCTCACCTGTGTGCATGTATTTTTTTTAAAGATATGCTGCTATTTTGGTAAGCTTTATACTGACCTCTGATTTTTATTTTTTTATTTTCCTTATAATATATCAAGTATAAAAATAATGAATCTAAATCAATGTCCTAGACATTTTCAAGAGTTATGCATTTCCATGATCCATGTTTTAGGGACTACTTTATACCCCTTCATGGAAATTTGATAAAGTATATGGATGTTGTCCACCTACTCTCTTGCTCTAACACTATTTGGTATAACAAATGCATGGTAATTTCTATTTTCTATGTCTAATGCAAACTACTTTTTGTTTATTGACTAAGGGATGCAGAATTCAGTACTCTTGACAAAAGATAATACTCCCATTTTCTCTCACCCTTCCTTCATTTATAACGATGACTAGTCTGTGTGTCTCACAAGAAAGCTGAATTTGTTCACACAATGCCCCACAGCTAAGTTCCCTTTCCATGGCACCAAAACATTTCCATTCTTCCACTGCTACTTTGTAGAAGAATACCCATGAAACGTTGACGTATATAATTCATTCTGAGGTCAGTATCATATATGAAGAATCATAGCCCCCAAAGAGAATTTAACTTTATTTATATTTTATCATGTAGATGTTCCACAACATCTCATTTTAAAAATTACCGGAACTTTTTGATTATTTAATACTTTATAGCCTGTAGAAGCATCTCATCCTGATTTCTTGAGAAGAACTGGTTTTCTCAGCTATACTATTCTGTCCCACCATTTTGCATTCTTACTTCCCTCTCTCCTCTGGACTATACCTTCTTACCTAATACCCCCAAAGCTTCACACTCCCTCCCTCTCTACAGTAATTGGTAGGTCTAGTTCATCTTCAATTCTGATTACTAATTTTAGAGTTTTATAAAAACTCAGTTTCCCCTACTCTTCGTGTCATCAGACAATGGGTAAAGAAGAAAGAAGCTAAGGAGACAATTCTAGAACATTCTATGTCAGAATGAAATATGAAAGAGCTATTAAGCTCCACACATAAACAATGTTTGTTCTCTGACATACATAAAAAAATGTAAGTATCCTCATCGGTCTCTGGACCCAAATTCCTTCAAGGACAGTCAGAATTGGCTGTAGTATTTTTTAACACCACAAACATATTCATTTCACTCACACATAAAAAGAAAAATCAAAGGGAAGCATAATGTTTGAAGAGGTACACTAGATCCAGAGTTTGTTTACTCACTAAACTTCATGAGTGATTTGCTGCCTCAAGTGTTTCAGGCATCAAATAAGGTGCTAAATATATACAACACCTGGGAAAAAATGGAACTGTGTGATGACAGCCACACGTAATGTCTATCCCAGGGTCTGTCTGTGTCTTTTCCCTTCTTTGGCCACATCTGTGTGTTTGGGTATACATGATCTCAGACACTCTTTAAAGAAACAAATGGGCTATAAAAAGATAACCTGGCAGAAGTGTACTGGAACTAAAGAACAACAACCCAAGAAGTTTGCCTCATGAAGGGGAAATAGTTATCAGCTAATTGTATGAACTTTGTCTTTAACATCATAGTGGGGTCACCTTTGTAATTTCTTAGAGTGCTTCCCTAAATCCTCCCCCGATGTTAGGTCACAGAGTCTGTTAAGCATGAGTTGAAGTAAACAATTCCATACACTCAAGTTCTGAATGCTTTAAGTCACTCAGTTACTAATTCAGAAATATTTCTTGGGTGCCCATTGTTTGCCAGCTACTCTCATAGGCACTGGGAATAGAACAGTCAATAAAACACAAAAGCCTCTGTGAATTGTGCCCTCCCTCCTTATTTCATATGCTGAAACCCTAACCTCAATGGGGCCAAATTTGATGAGATCACTGTCCCTATACAAAGAGACACCAGTGAGCTCTCTCTGTGGATATACACCAAGGAATGGAGTGTTCCAAACTTCTCTCACCACTGGTTGTTCTTCCTAACCTCTTTTTCTCAATATTTTTCTTCATAAAATTCCTAACTTCTAATATATTATAATATCTTCTTATCTATTTTGTTTATTGTCCATATTAGTCTTTCTTATAATGGCAGCCCAGAATAATACAGACAATAAACAAAATAGACAAGAAGATATTATAGTATATTAGAAGTTATATATTTTATGATAAAAAAATATTGAGGAAGAGGAGCAGGACAATGCAGCAGTGAGAGTGGTTTGGGGAACTCTCAGAGAAGGTGCCTTTGATCCAAAAGCTGACATTGATAAAGGAGAAGACTGAATGGCTCTTTGGGAGAAGAGTTTCCCGGTTGCTTCAGGCCATGCAAAGCGGCTGAGGCAGGAAGGTGCCTGACATATTCACAGAAAGCAAGGGGCCAGTGTAGCTGGAGCAGAAAAGAAGGAAGAAGGAGAGGGGCCAACTGTTCTGATGTCCCTGCACCTGGTGAGGAGCAGACAAGGCTATAACTTGGAAATCAGGGCAGAGGATATGCAATCAGGAAGTATGCTTCAAGGGATAGACTACCTGAAAAACAGAAACATTCTCTGCTAATGAGCTTACAAAATGAGGCTTATAAATTGTTGGTTTCCCATTAAACTTTATTTTCAAAACTAATCAAAAAATTTTAACAGGATACAAATCAGAATGATGTCTGAGGTATTAGTCTTTTTTTAATCACCTATCTCCATATCCACTGTGTACCAGAAAGTATCATTGTTTAGTTTTCAAATTAGCCAAGAATTTTTAAATTAGTGAAGAAATTTAAACTACACTAGAGTTTTGTGTGATGGGCCAAGTTCTCTGCATTTATAGCTAGATAATGAGGTCTTTCTCATTTTGTTAAAAACAAATTTAAGGAATATGAGCCTTTCAATTAATCTCATTGATCTTTTACCCCTGACATCTTATTTTTGAAACTTTACTATAAATCAATGATTATCTGTTCACGAGATCTAGCAGATAACATATGAATTAATCAGTAATAAGTTAATATTAATATAAATCCAGAAATAGTTTATCATGCTAAGATTCTCAATCTTTTCCTGGACATATGTACTTCTGAATATAATTTAAAGTAACATATGTAAAATGCAAATATAGTTATGCCCTCAAATTTGTTCTGGTTCTTTTATCAAAATTAAATAAATCAATAATAAAAATGAACTTGCAGAAATTCTAATTCCACAGTTTATCCCTTAGTTTCAGCTCCCATATAGGATCACATTTTCACTGCATTAACTTCATCACACATACGACTAAAGTAGCCCTAAGTGTGATGTATAGGAAAAGGGTATCAAAAACCAGAGACGAGACTCCAAACAGACTCAGGGTCCCCTGGCTGTGTGGGGTCTCTATGGATGGCTTTGGGATTAGGAACCATTCCAGATCACAGAGAGAAGAGTGGAACCAATGCAGTGGGACACACTAGGTGCTAATGGTAATCAGCAAGCACAGTGTGTTGATGCCCAATGGGACAAATGAGGTTAGCAAAGTGTTAGTGCTTTAGGAGGTCATTTCCCAAATAGTGTATAAATGGTCCAAAGGACCCTGATGCAAAAATCAAAGTCTAAATAATAGCTATTCAAAACCAGGTAAATGAGTTGTTTTGGCTTCAATGTATTTATTCATCAATAAGTGGGGATAATTATATCTTTGTGCCAACACCAGAGTGTTGTCATAGAGATGAAATAAACCAATGAATTTGGAAATTTTTATATCAGTTTTTATCACATTAATAATAATAATGTGATTATTTAACAAAGAAGAGTAATTAAACTAGAGAGAGAAAGAGGGGATTCTGTTTAATTCCATAGCTAATTCACTACAGGTTGAATATTTATGTTTGTGTCCCTACTCCTAAGGTTATTCTAGAAATAGCTGTCTCTGGCCTCCTGGGCTATATCTCAATGAGCAGGGGTGTTTATGATGTGTTACTTCCACACATAACCAATAGCATTTGCAAGAAATATATTAAAGGATTTTATTTTCCTCTAACAGCAAGTAGAGGATCTTTGACTCTGCAGTAAATCTGTGGGAAGATAAAAGGAGAAATAAAAATCCTTATGATGAGCAATATTAAAAAACAAAAAGAAAATAGTGCTGTGTAGGAAGAGAAAAGGAGACATTAATAGTGAATTTACTCAGTTTTGTTTGGCTTAAAAACAAATGTCCAAACCATCAAATCAAAGTAGTATTTTTATTATCCAACTTCACTATATAATCTGAAAATAATTAATAGTCCAACAGAGAAACATTAATGAATTATGTGGATTATTTAAAAGGCATAATATTTCCTGTTTGCTCTCCTATTCAAAAACAAGGGCATTTTTTATCTTCAGTCAAAAGGAACAGGAAAAAGTGGTAGATAATATTATAAAAGAACAAATTATAAAACAAAAACAAACATTAAACTTGGTTATTAAAGGAAATTTATACCAACAAAGCTCTTATTAAAGTGATCTAACTTCCCCTTTGTTAGTATAAAAATTATGTAGCCTAGCTTGTCTGACTCTCCATCAACTTAATAAAAATGTCTTTCACAAGTGCCATTAGTTTTCACAGAAGAAAATCCTGAAGAAGCACATCACAGCATTTCACTGCATGAATTCCATAGGATTATAGGGTCTTCACACTTCAGAAAAGCCCTAGATCACATGGAATTCCCTCTGTTAACAAGGTAATTCCAAAGTACATGTATGAAATAGTCTTATTATCCTATCTGGCCTTTTCTCAGTGTTCCTTCACCTAAAATATTCAAATCTGCCTTGTCTTACAATTAAGTCTTGGCTTTGCATCTTCTGGGTCATACTTTCAGCCTGCAGCTCTCTTACCATAATACTATTACTTGTGGAATTTTAAAAAGAAAACAAGACCACAGTTTACCAGTTTTAGTTGGTGTGACTTTCTATCTAGTAGGAGGCCACATGTAAAGGGCAAAAGAATCTGAATTTAAATTATAATTATACCATTTATTATTTTCATGAACTTGGAAATTTTTTTAAAAATCTCTGACCTTCATTTCCACATCTGTAAAATTGCCATAACAGTTAATAATAGCATATCCATATGCAACACTTGGCATATATTAGGCATGAAACAAATAGCACCATTATATTTTATTGCATTTCTACAATTAAGTTAAAAACTCATGATTTGGAACTACTAAGTCTAGGTAAAATTGTGGAATCTTAAAACTCTCTACTATAAATACATTAAATATTTTTTACATGTATTATCTCTCCCTAAAAAACTGTAAGGTAGATAGGACAGATATTTAAAGGATGAGGAGATGGGTTCAATGAATTGTTCAAATCACTACTATGCAGTAGATCAAGGAGGTAAATTCATGTTCTATGGCACTGACCACTCCCACTATGTTACTGAAAATATCAGCAACTGGAGGGTTCTATGGTCCACTCTCTTAAAATCTTCCTTATCTCAGTTGACAGCAACTTTATCCTTCCATGTAGTTGAGACCAAAAACATTGGAGTCATTCTTTATTCCCTTCTGTCATACTATCATATTTCACATATACTTACTCAAGATTTTTAAAAAGTTTACCTTCAAAATATACCCAGATTTCTTCTAATTCTCTCTACCATCACCAATGGTCATCTGTGTTTTGAATTTCTCCCAGATTTCTACTCTTGCAACTCAGCACTGCTAACCATGGTCCCTTCTCAACAGAGCAGCCAGTTACTCTTTAATAACACAAGTAAGATCATGTGACTGTTCTCTCAAAATCCTCTAATGATTCAATTTTGCTATGTAAACACCAACGTCTTTGCAATGGTCTATAAGGCTATCTATTACCTGACCCCAGTTAATTCCTTACTTCCCCCTCTCATTTTCTTTGCTCTACTCCCATAACAACTAATCTTCCCTGAGGGCTGTAGTGAGACCCCCTAGAATCCTCTTTCCTCAAGTATTTTCACAGTCAATTTCTTCACCTTCTTCAAAGACCATATATTTTCTAAAATGTCACCTTCTCAATGAGGTTTATCCCTGGCCTCCCAGTTTAAAATGAGAACTTATCCCTCAGGAAGTTCTGATTCCTTTACCTTGATCGATTCATTTTTATTTCCATAGTATTTTCCCCTTCTGACACACTATATAACGTACTAAGTGTATTAGCTATAGTCTGACTCCCTCTGACAAAATTTATTCTCCATGTGGTTAAGAACAAGGGCTTAGCAGGTAATCGAGTGATGCCTAAATGAATATGCCTTCTGATTGCCATCTCACTTTTAGAACAAAAACCCAAACACCTCCTCCCAAACACACATATGGCCACTTCTGACAGACCTAGTCTTCCTGGGCATTGCGAGGATTGAGTGTTTCTCAAAATATTCTTCATGTATCAAAATCTTCTTAGAATCAAATTACAGAGGAATATTGACTTAAAGAATAAATTCCTAGTGCCCCTTCCAGAAATGCTTAGAGTTTTTTGACATGATTTTTATGAATATGAACTACTTGCACCCTGGAGCTTGAGACCATTCACTAGCCCTCTCTTCCCCTTCTGTTTTTCTCCATCTCAGCCATAATCTTTCTTGCAAAAATCTGTAAAATCAGGCATCCCCTAAAGCATCAATAATTGAAACATCTACAAAAGAAATCTTTTCCCACTTTCTATATTCCACTCTGAAAAATGAAAAGCACTGATATGGGTCAGGGTCAAGGTGCTAACACAAGAAGTTTCAGTTCATGATAGAAAATAATGTGGTAGCCATGTCACATGTCCATTTTGAAGTAATCTCTTTCTATTTCTTTTGTTTTCTATCCTGCTTGTTGGGAGTAATATTTTCTACTAGGTTCGTGGAATAGAGTTTGGAAGAAGACTCTTTAATATTAGGAACAACTAAGGAATAATAATTTTAGATTATTTTCCAAAAGAGCAATCAATGTCCTTTCTACAATTTGACTTCTAGGGCCCTAAAGTAAAGAAACTGGATCCTGAAGATCACAGGTGGGGAATTTCTGAAGTATGTCCATATTCAAGTGGAGGTCAAGGAAGCCCAAATGAAAGAAATCCAGACTGACAATGACAACTAGGGATTGATCAGAAGTTCTTTTTAAAAGGGCTGTTTTGAAGATTTTGATTCTGACTTTGAAAGAACTAATGTGATTGACAGTGGAAGGAATCTCATATAAAATTCCTTAAATAAAAATGTATTGACTTAAAAAAAAAAAAGAAACATTTAAAAAATGTAAAGATTTCCTCCTACACTGTTGGTGGGAATGCAAGCTGGTGCAACCACTCTGGAAAACAGCATGGAGGTTCCTCAAAATGTTGAAAATAGAATTGCCCTATGACCCAGAAATTGCACTACTGGGTATTTACCCTAAAGATACAAACATAGTGATCCGAAGGGGCACGTGTACCCAAATGTTTATAGCAGCAATGTCTACAATAGCCAAGCAATGGAAAGAACCTAGATGTCCATCAACAGATGAATGGATAAAGAAGAAGTGGTATATATACACAATGGAATACTATGCAGCCATCAAAAGAAATGAAATCTTGCCATTTGCAACAACGTGGATGGAACTAGAGCGTATCATGCTTAGTGAATTAAGTCAATCGGAGAAAGACAACTATCATATGATCTCCCTGATATGAGGACATGGAGAAGCAACATGGGGGGTTAGGGGGATAGGAGAAGAATAAATGAAACAAGATGGGATTGGGAGGGAGACAAACCATAAATGACTCTTAATCTCACAAAACAAACTGGGGGTTACTGGGGGGAGGTGGGGTTGGGAGAGGGGGAGGGGGCTATGGACATTGGGGAGGGTATGTTCTATCATGAGTGCTGTGAAGTGTGTAAACCTGGCGATTCACAGACCTGTACCCCTGGAGATAAAAATACATTATATGTTTATTTAAAAAAAAAAAATTTGGAAGGGGAGGTGAACCATAAGAGACTATGGACTCTGAAAAACAACCTGAGGGTTTTGAAGGGTCAGGGGTGGGAGGTTGGGGGAACAGGTGGTGGGTAATAGGGAGGGCACGTTTTGCATGGAGCACTGGGTGTTGTGCAAAAACAATGAATACTGTTATGCTGAAAAAATAAATAAAATGGAAAAAAAAAAACGTGAAGATTTATACAATCTCAGTCTTGCCTTCCAGAGCTTATAATCTTAAAAGATGTCTGAAATGCATACACTAATATTCACAAAGCAAAGCATTAAAGGTATGATGTAGACAGTAGATCGAATTTAGGCACCTTCACTGACAGCTCTCATTGTGTTGGGATGTGCTAATGGAATGTATCACCAAAAAAGAGATGTTACCTGATCAAAATCATAGTGTTCAACATCTAAATTTATCATCCAGCTTTGACCAATCATTTTAAACATATAGATAAATTCAATAATATACTTTCAGAATGCATTCTGTATGGCATGGTAAATACATGCTAAAAGTTTCCAGTAAAGATTGAGTCAATTAGTCCACCCACAGGGCTGAAAACTTTACCAAACCTATGCTTTGCTGGGAAATGAAGGAGGAAAGAGGGCCAAGTATTTGACGTAAATCAAGTTCAAAAGGTTCAATGTCCATCCGGAAAAAGAAGTAGTTCCAAAAAAAGGGGAAGTTTCAAAATGAGTTTCAAACTTGATACAAAGGTGAATAATTATAGCTTATATTTCTTAACTAGCACCTGCTGTGATATGGAATTATAGTCCTATGAGTCTCTTCTAAAATGCTTACCATGAACTTTGGGTATGAGATAAATGAGTAAATACTTCTTCATTTATTAGCCCATAAATGTTGACTATTGGAAAATTCACATATATGTATATAGTGTGTATATAGTAAATATAAAATATGTATATTTATATTATATTTATATAGTAAATATAAAATGCATATGGTATGTAAGATATATATGTATATATGCGTGTATATACAGTCACAATTTTTCTAAAAACATAAAACACAGTAACATACTTGACTGAAAGCTAACCACTAAGGCTTCAAAGGGATTATCCTTTGTAAGCTTACTTCACCTGAGAGATAAACAGTGCAGCATTATTTTGCTTAATATACATTCAGGCATCTGGATTTCTTCCACGTGTTTATCTGACACAATAATATCTACTAGATTTTTCAGAATGGAAGCCAAGCACAATACCACATATTTCTGTAAACAATGAAGCAATTATTTTGTCTTCAATTGATGCTGAAGACTGTCAGAGAGCCAGATCATCTGAGGTATCCCTTTTGTAGTATAACTAAGTTTTACACTGATTTATGGGCAAAGAATAGGACACTTGTTACAATTCATTTTGCTGAGAATTTTTTGAGTCTCCAAAACTCAAGAGAATCTCAAACTTTTAAAATGAGAGTGCAACAGGTATGCATACTGTTAACTGGGAAGAATGGAAAACCAATGGTTACATAAATTACTCAATTTTATTTAAGTCCATAAGGTTAATCTCATGGTTCAGAAATTTAAATTCCATGAGAAATTTACTCATGGACATTAAATAAATGCATAGCTTCTTTTTTATGAGAAATCATTTTAGTTTCCTAAGTGTCCTATTTTGAGGGAATGGAAGAAACATGTTTTGTTTATTTGGAAATTATATAGGAGTATTATGAAATTTTAATCAACCTTCACATAAAAATAAGCAACATCTTAAACTCTAAATAAGTAGAAATTATTCCTTTATTCCAGTACAAAAATGTCTTCACCCCAAAATAATAATAGGAATCAGTAATTCCATATAGCAACAATCCTCAAAGCAATTCCTAATCAGCCAGGTATATTTCAATGTTTAGAAATAATTAAAAATCTTGAAGCTATCAATGAAACAGGATAAATTAACTACTTTTAAGTATATTTAAAAACTTAGTAAGTTTTGCTAGCTATGTGCATTTATCTAACCTCTTAAGCTATTTCAAAACTTGAAAAGATTATAAAAACAATAGAAAAAACCCAAACACTCCTGTAATGATGTAGCTGGTGGTGCTCAGCACAACTGGCTGATTGTAAAATGAGCCTCCAGAGCTTTCAATCAATATGAGTATGGGCCATCAGGCAACTATCATATTGCCCTTTTAAATTTTCAGCATTCTGATGATGAAAGAATAGTCAACTATTATTCTATTGTAACTCCATCTCACTGCATGGACCTTACTAAATGTTTTAAGGGAAGTTTCAAAAGACTCAATTTTGCTGGCTCTCCAAACTATAATGGAAATGTAATGCTCCCTGGGTCAGTCTTTCTGGCTGCCCTACTACCCTCATTCCCCGTCCCCGTGCTACCCGCACACCCTTGTCTTGTTCATTCTGATTTCTTCAACAGTCTTGATCAACTCTTCGTGTGACCCTTACCTACTACCATATACAGAACACTTGATGTTTAAACACTATAATCTTCAATTTCATGAACTAACGACACAAAACCCCAGAACATTGTTTTTCAGTGTTCCTCGGAACCCTACTGTCCCATAAATGTTAGCTGAGTATTATTAGGAGTCCATAACTTGCCAGAAGAGAATAAGTGATCCATCTGCATTTAATCCCCCCCCCCCCCAAGAAACCCATCAGGTAAGAAATGTTATTGAAGCAATGGAAGGTGAAGAAGGCTAAGAGCTCTGTCCAAGGTCACTGGTTAATCAGGGGTGCAATCTGACCCCAAGCAGCATGACATCAGAGTCCATGCATGGAACTACCTATTCTATATTGCTCTTTTGTTAATAGAAGGAAAGCTTCTGTCTGTATTCTAACAAATTAGTTAGTACTCTGTTCAATAAATCTGGCAGGAGATGCACAGTGTTCATTGTTACGCATTATACATTTCAGCACTTTCTAGGCTCTGTGAAGCTCTGTGGTTTACTTTGGGTGGTGGACTGTATAATGTCTACCTCTCTGCAGAAGCATTCATTTCCTCTGCTTTCTTCAGGTCAGGCTGGGCCATGAAATTGATTGGACTAATGAAATTTGAGCAGAAGTGATACATGTTACTTCTAGACAAGATATTAAGAGCTAATGGGTGCTTCCCAGGCTCTTTTCCACCTCAGTCACAGCAACATAATGTATTCCACTGTTCCAGTGGCTTCTCTGTCTTATTGCTTTCACAGTAAAAACAGTGACACAGACCAGAGGCTGTAGCTGACCCACGAGGGATGCTTGTGAGAAATAAACCTTAGTTGTTTTAAGCTACTAAGATTTACTGGTTGCTACCTGAGTTATCCTGGCATTTTGGGGGTTTCAGTTTTTTGTTTTTACCAAATTTGTTTTACTTTGAAAATTGTTTTTCATTAATATCTGATGAAGTACTGGTATGACACAGAAAATGGCTGGAGAAACTCTTCCCTGATGCAATATTATTAAAAGATAAAAAAAGGAAATGTTTGGAAGATGCTGCGAAAGCTACAGTATGGCTTTTTCTTGTCACACTATGACTGAAGCCTGAAGAAAAGAATACTTAAAACTGACAGTTCTTTTAACTATGTTTTCCCCAGCAATAACCTCACAAAAGTACCTATGCACAATACACCTGTCCCCCAAAGGGTTGCTCCCCCAAATATATTAATTAATTAATTCAAAAATTATTTTCTGGGCAGACGTGGTGCCGACTTCACCACCGGTGCACCTCAGGTACACGACTTTGATCTCGTTGGGGTCGAACTTAGGCAGCAAGGCGGAAAACAAAAATTATTTTCTGAATGCTTACTAGATGTTATCAGTGTCAGGTAGCCACTCTCAATCCACCCTAAATTGCCTGGTGATGATGTAGAAAACTCTAGCTTCTCAATCTCACTCAATAAAAGCTTTAAGTAGTTAAGTAACCTCATGCTAATGATTTTTTTGTGATGTCAGCTTGCCTAGGATATAGTTCCCTGTGACTCATTGGAATCCTGTCTGGGTGTGCTGAGGATGGATTTTGCAGATGTAATTGGAGTCCTTAATCGGTTGACTCTAAGCGAGAGGGAGAGAGGGAAACTACTCTGGATACCTCAGTGGGCTTGACTTATCAGTTAGAAGAATTTCAAGGCAAGGACGAGGTTTCTGAGAGAAAAGAAACTGCACTTTGGTTTTTGTCCTCCACTTAAATGTCACACTTTGTTCTATGACTTATTTTGCTCAATTTAATATTTTTTAAAGATTTTATTTATTTATTTGTCAAAGAGAGAGACAGAGAGACAGGAGAGAGAGCACAAGCAGGAGGAGCAACAGGCAGAGGGAAAGGACGCTCCCCACTGAGCAAGGAGCCCAATGCAGAACTCCATTTCAGGACCCTGAGATCATAACCTGAGCCGAAGGCAGCCATTTAACCAACTGAGCCACCCAGGCAATGTAGTATTTTGAAAATTTATCCATATTAACTAGTTCAATTTTCTCTCTTTGATAATCTCCCATTATATGAGCATACCAAAAATAATTTATCAATCCTCCTGCAATGGACATTTATGTTTTTTGATATTGCTGTCTTTACATAAAAAATCTCCATAAGCATTCTTTTTTTAAAAAAATATTTTATTTATTTATTTGACAGACAGCGATCACAAGTAGGCAGAGAGAAAGAGAGAGAGGAGGAAGCAGGATCCCCACCGAGCAGAGAGCCCAATGCAGGACTCGATCCCAGGACCCTGAGATCATGACCTGAGCCAAAGGCAGAGGCTTAACCCACTGAGCCACCCAGGTGCCCCTCCATAAGCATTCTTATACATGTCTCCACATGAATATGTATAAGAGCTGATGCAAAGTTCCTACCTAGAGGTGGAAAGTTTCTTCAGCATTACCAGATATTTCCAAGTCACTCTACAAGATTGTTTAATAAGATTACAATACCACAAGCAGTGTATAAGTACCCTTACTATAGATAGATAGATATGACGTTTGCCTTTCTTCTCTGTGCATTGCCTGCTCATTTCCTTTATATACTTTTCTTTTTTTGTTGTTGTTTTTTTGTTTTTTTGGTTTTTTTTTTAATTCGTTTATTTGTTTATTTACAGCATAACAGTGTTCATTGTTTTGGCATCACACCCAGTGCTCCATGCAGTACGTGCCGATCCCTATTACCCACCACCTGGTTCCTCAACCTCCCACTCCCCTCCCCCCCCCCGCCCCTTCAAAACCCTCTGGTTGTTTTTCAGAGTCCATAGTCTCTCATGGTTCATCTCCCCTTCCAGTTGCCCTCAACTACCTCTCCTCTCCATCTCCCCATGTCCTCCATGTTATTCGTTATGCTCCACAAATAAGTGAGACCATATGATACTTGACTCTCTCTGCTTGACTTATTTCGCTCAGCATAATTTCTTCCAGTCCTGTCCATGTTGCTACAAAAGTTGGGTATTCATCCTTTCTGATGGAGGCATAATACTCCATTGTGTATATGTACCACATCTTCCTTATCCATTCATCCATTGAAGGGCATCTTGGTTCTTTCCACAGTTTGGCGACCGTAGCCATTGCTGCAATAAACATTGGGGTACAGATGGCCCTTCTTTTCACTACATCTGTATCTTTGGGGTAAATACCCAGCAGTGCAATTGCAGGGTCATAGGGAAGCTCTATTCTTAATTACTTCAGGAGTCTCCACACTGTTCTCCAAAGTGGCTGCACTAACTTGCATTCCCACCAACAGTGTAAGAGGGTTCCCCTTTCTCCACATCCTCTCCAACACACGTTGTTTCCTGTCTTGCTAATTTTGGTCATTCTAACTGGTGTCAGGTGGTATCTCAATGTTGTTTTAATTTGAATCTCCCTGATGGCTAGTGATGATGAACATTTTTTCATGTATCTGATAGCCATTTTTATGTCTTCATTGGAGAAGTGTCTGTTCATATCTTCTGCCCATTTTTTGATATGATTATCTGTTTTGTGTGTGTTGAGTTTGAGAAGTTCTTTATAGATCCTGGATATCAACCTTTTGTCTGTACTGTCATTTGCAAATATCTTCTCCCATTCCGTGGGTTGCCTTTTTGTTTTGTTGACTGTTTCCTTTGCTGTGCAGAAACTTTTGATCTTGATGAAGTCCCAAAAGTTCATTTTTGCTTTTGTTTCCTTGGCCTTTGGAGACATATCTTGAAAGAAGTTGCTGTGGCTGATATCGCAGAGGTTACTGCCTATGTTCTCCTCTAGGATTCTGATAGATTCCTGTCTCACGTTGAGGTCTTTTATCCATTTCGAGTTTATCTTTGTGTAGGGTGTAAGAGAATGGTCGAGTTTCATTCTTCTACATATCGCTGTCCAGTTTTCCCAGCACCATTTATTGAAGAGACTGTCTTTTTTCCGTTGAATATTTTTTCCTGTTTTGTCGAAGATTATTTCACCATAGAGTTGAGGGTCCATATCTGGGCTCTCCACTCTATTCCACTGGTCTATGTGTCTGTTTTTATGCCAGTACCACGCTGTCTTCGTGATCACAGCTTTGTAGTAAAGCTTGAAATCGGGTAACGTGATGCCGCCAGTTTTGTTTTTGTTTTTCAACATTTCCTTAGCAATTCGGGGTCTCTTCTGATTCCATACAAAGTTAGGATTATTTGCTCTAGCTCTTTGAAAAATACTGGTGGAATTTTGATCGGAATGGCATTAAAAGTATAGATTGCTCTAGGCAGTATAGACATTTTAACAATGTTTATTCTTCCAATCCAAGAGCATGGAACAGTCTTCCATCTTTTTGTGTCTTCTTCAATTTCTTTCATGAGTGCTCTGTAGTTCCTCGAGTACAGGTCCTTTACCTCTTTCGTTAGGTTTATTCCCAGGTATCTTATGGTTCTTGGTGCTATAGTAAATGGAATCGATTCTCTAATTTCCCTTTCTGTATTTTCATTGTTAGTGTATAAGAAAGCCACTGATTTCTGTACGTTGACTTTGTATCCTGCCACGTTACTGAATTGCTGTATGAGTTCTAGTAGTTTGGGGGTGGAGTCTTTGGGGTTTTCCATATAAAGAATCATGTCATCTGCGAAGAGAGAGAATTTGACTTCTTTCTTGCCAATTTGGATACGTTTTATTTCTCTTTGTTTTCTCATTGCTGTTGCTAGGACTTCTAATACTATGTTGAACAAGAGTGGTGAGAGTGGGCATCCTTGTCGTGTTCGTGATCTCAACGGGAAGGCTGCAAGCTTTTTCCCATTGAGGATGATATTTGCTGTGGGTCTTTCATAGATAGATTTTATGAAGTTCAGGAATGTTCCCTCTATCCCTATACTAACACCAAGGAAATAGAAACAATCATCAGAAATTATTACCAACAGTTATATGCCAATAAGCTAAGCAACCTAGATGAAATGGATGCATTCCTGGAAAACTACAAACTCCCAAAATTGAACCAGGAAGAAATTGACAACCTGAATAGACCGATATCTAGTAACGAGATTGAAGCAGTGATCAAAAACCTCCCAAAAAACAAGAGCCCAGGACCTGACGGATTTCCTGGGGAATTCTACCAAACTTTCAAAGAAGAAAGAACACCAATTCTCCTGAAGCTGTTCCAAAAAATTGAAGCAGAAGGAAAACTTCCAGACTCTTTTTATGAAGCCAGCATTACCCTGATCCCCAAACCAGGCAAAGACCCTACCAAAAAGGAGAATTTCAGACCAATATCACTGATGAATATGGATGTAAAGATTCTCAACAAGATCCTAGCAAACAGGATCCAGCAGCACATTAAAAAGATTATCCACCATGACCAGGTGGGATTCATCCCTGGGTTGCAAGGTTGGTTCAACATTCGCAAATCAATCAATGTGATAGAACAAATCAATAAGAGAAGAGAGAAGAACCACATGGTCCTCTCAATTGATGCAGAAAAAGCATTTGACAAAATCCAGCATCCGTTCCTGATGAAAACGCTCCTTTATATACTTTTCTATTGAAAGTTTTGTGCTTTTCATACTGATTTTTTAAGTTCTTAATACAATCTACATAATTTATTGTCAGTTATGGTCATTGTATATATTTGTTTCTGTTGCTGAGATGTTTTTTCTACTCTTTGAAAAATAACATTTTTATGCAGAAGTTTCTAACCTTAATGTATCTGAAATGATCACTGGTTTCTTTCATAGCTTACTTCATGCCTACTCAGTCTTGTCTTTTGGTCTCCCACCAATTCTGTGATCCTTGGGTATTCCTTCAATAAATGTCCTTTGGTAAAAATTGGCCAGAGACATTCTCTGTTGCTTTCAAACTAACTAATACAATCCTAAAACCACACTATAACTTTATTTGACAATTAAACTTTAGGCAGAGAAATCTTTGCACAATAACACAAAAGACCTGCTTATAACCTTAACAAATTTCTCATCACTTAAAAAAATTCAAGACATCAGATATAACAACACATGAGTGAAGCTCAGAGTATTTTTATTTTTCTGTATTATGTAAACTCATACACAACAAAAAAGGACAGCCATATGGCTGTTGAGTACTTGAAAAAGAAGATAAATATTGATTACTGAATGTAGTGTGAAATGAAAATTTTTCTCATTAACATAGAACTTTCTGCATATTTCTGTGAGTCCTTGCTTTTTATGAAGCTGACTTTGAGGGAGTAAGATAAGTACAATTAAGATAGAATAGAATACAGTGCAAAGATTCAGAGTTATAACTGAGAGTTATTAACTCTCAGTTATAACTCTGAATCTTCTCGAAATTACACAAACTAAAACCATTTGCAAAATGATGAGAATAACTACAAGGAGTACAGAAATTTCAGAGGTTTATAAGGACCAAGCTCTTTCATCTACAAGGATTTGCCCTTAGTCATCCAGCCTTAAGAATAATCATTGTTCCTGGAATCTTTCAAGGGTCAAGATATGAAACCAAAACTGGGGTTTTTTTTTCCCTTTCTGAGAAGGCTAAAAAAACATTAAGGAAGCATAACCCATTAACTCAAAAAATTCCATCTTATTGAAAAGTTCATCTGGCAAACTACAGAAATATTAAGTAAGGTTTTTTAAAAGGTTGTGCACACAATCTTCTCTTTCCTGCTAAGTGATACTGAAGATTGTTGTCTTCTTTACTGTTACAACAACGTTGGTGTTATGTTAACCAATTCATGACACAGAACTTCTGGGATCCCAATGCCAAGACACATATGTAGCATCCATACACGTAGCAATGACTGTATTAATTGTGTTTGTGTGCCTCCATGTGTGTATGTGAAAACAGACATTTAGCCATGACCCTAATTCAAGATTCATTATAATACAGAATATAGCAAGAAGTTTCAAAGAATACAATTCCTATTTGGTTTTTTCACTGAGACCTTTCCAGATTTGTTTCTTTTGATCTACATGCCAAAACCCTTCATAAATGTGATGGTATGAGGAAGAAATTTTGGAAACTGAGGAGTAGAAGTCAACTATATCTTAGCCTGAGGTTACTTCACCAAGGGTTCCATGGATCAAGAGTAAACACTAACTTTCTTACTGAAAATTCATCACCTTTCTTCAGACTCATTTGCAATTTGCTGTGACACCTGTTCTAAGTGACTCATAATACAATTTATTAAAAAACACCATTGGTGTGTTTAATGCTTTAACTTGTTGTCAGAGTGGGTTTTGTGTGTATATGTTTTGAAGTAATCAATCCATAAGGAAGAATCTTTCTCTTTCTCTTGTTGTTTTCATTTGGTTTTTATTTTCATGATAGAAGTTCCTTTGCAAAGAATGCTCACCTTAAGGCAAAATATCAGCTACTCTCACAAGTGGTGAGAATTTATAGGAATACTCACTAACAGATAATACCTAAATGAATAGTATTATTATTTTATCGCCAGTGTATTTGCTGTACATAAAAAAGAAAGGACAATATTAACATTAAAGATGAAAAATAATCCTCTTCCTAATCCCCCAAATCATCTTATCTCCAATGAATCTGCAGTCAGAACAGTTCTGCAGTCATAACAGGCAGTTGACATAAAGTAAAAGAGATTGTCCTGATAAGACCTCTTAGTTGGGTAGGAGGATTTTCATTAAGATGGGGCATTTCTGGGGTGCATTGGTGGCTCAGTTGGTCAAGCATCTGAGTCTTGATTTCAGCTCCGGCCATATCTCAGGGTTGTGAGATGGAGCCCCACCTGGAGCTCAGTGCAGAGACTGCTTGAGATTCCCTCACCATCTCTGGACTCCTCTGCCCCTCCTCCCATTTGCATGTGGGCTTTCTCTTTCAAATAAGTAAATAAACAAAATCTTTTTAAAAAATGAGGCATTTCAGGGGTGCCTGAGTAGCTCAGTGGGTTAAAGCCTCTGCCTTCAGCTCAGGTCATGATCCTGGGGTCCTGGGATGGAGCCCCACATCAGGCTCTCTGCTCAGCAGGGAGCCTGCTTCCTAGTCTCTCTCTGCCTGCCTCTCTGCCTACTTGTGATCTCTGTCTGTCAAATAAATAAATAAAATCTTTTTTAAAAAATGAGGCATTTCTGAGTATATGTTGTTTCTAAGTGGTGGGGGATTATGTTAACATACAGCATTAACTATTTAGGAGTTCAAAGGCAAACTGGAAAGAAATAGGAGAAACTGGTTGCATTCACTCTTTTTGTAAATGTTCTGTCTTCCTACGATATATAGTCTAGCAAATTGTTAATCTCCACTGAGGAAAATAAAGTCATTTAAAAAAATTTCTTAAACAATTTAGTATCTGTTTTCAGTGTTCACATTTTAGGGTCTTCAAAAGTAATACACATACTAGATTGTTAGTCCAGACATATTAAAAAGATTTTTCATTTTTATTTTACAGTCCACATTTCAGAATTGTTTTACAAATCCCCAGTAGTACTTCAGGGCTGAGTACTTGGCAAAGTAGGTACTGGTGCCTCCTAATGGCAAACCAACTGACATATGTGTAAGCCATTTCGAGCAGAGTTAGTTGCATATATATTTAAGAAAAGAAGGATCTGTTCCTTCTTTCCCTTCCTTAGGGTGAGGCACATCAGGCTCTGCAATCAAACAGAACTGTACTGAGACAACATTAACTGGAATATCTTTACAGTAACTGGAAGAGTAAATATTTGCTTCTTTTTCAAGAAAAGAGAAAGCGCTCATCTTCGTTGGCAACATCAAACTATGACAGTGATGTGCGTCGTTTGTCCTGTTATCTCAGGAAAACTTTCTCCCTATCCTGGTGACCAGGGGAGGCACTGACAACTCAGTCCCTTTGTGATGGCATAACTGTATGACCCAGGAAGCATACATAACTGCAATAGTTCTTTGGAGTAACTCCAGGACAAATTGGACTTTTGAGAGGAGTCTGTTAAGAGTAAGGATGCTGCTTCCCACAAACCTAAAATCGCAGGATCCTGATTTTGCCGATAAACACATGCAATGGGCAGAACATCACTGCTGGAGAGGAGCCTGCTTCTCATGTTGCCTTAGTGGGAAGGGTACTTCTAAGGAGGGCCACTGACCTCACTTGTCCATGTGTGTCCAAATGGCAAAATTTCTGCTCTCTTGAGTCTTAGAGTGCTGCATCTTGCTCCCTGTCCCATTGTCAACCTAATAAATCTCTGAAGGCAGGGGCTCATCTCTGCTTGAATAACCTATTCATTTTTGATGGAAGTATAAAATATTCAAATTTGTTGCAGAATTAAAAATATGTGTATTCATGGAGGTATTATTTGTAGGGACAAAACTTAGGTATAACCCAAATGCAGAGTCATGGAAAATTGGCTGAAGAAGCTAAGGTATGTGCACATGACTGAATTCTTTGCAGCTATAAAAGAGAATGGAAAAGGTCTCAATAAAACTGATACAAGTGATTACTAGGATGCATTATTAAATCAAAGTTGAAAACAAGTGTGTATAGTGTACAACTTGGTGTTTAAAAAACACGAAGAAAAAGGAAAGAAGGAAGGAAGGGAAAGAGAAGGCATAAACTGATGAAAATGATACCTGCGGGCATAGAAATGGTAAAAAGTATACCACCTTCTTATATAGCTTAAGTTTTGCACCATAGCAATATTTCATCATATTTTATATATTCAAAAATAAAATGAATTCAAAAGTAGGAAAAAATAAGCCCTAAATTATATATAGAGGGAAATAAATGAACTTAACTCCAAAACAAATTGATAACACTGATTCTGAAAGTAACTTAGAAAAGAAAATAATTTTAAAGACCACTTTTGAATACAGTAATATACTATCCTGAGGAAAGAAATAAATCTAAAGTGGTCTTAAAATTGACTTGACAAGTTTCATATTATTGGAAATATTAACAGCATGATTCTAAAACTAAAACTAAAAATTAAAACTAAAACTTAATATACACAAAGTATATTAAGTAGACTAAAGCTAATATGCAAATAAAATTGTGTCAGAATAAAAACTGTTCATTGTACATAAGAGGAGATTCAACTATAAAACTTTAAAAACAGTAGTAAGGAAAAACTGTAATATTACATTGGACTTGGAAACATCTATATAAATTCATGATGACATATATATTTCCTAAAGCTCTATCAATGAAAGCAGTTCCTGTCAAAAAAGAAAACTAAATAAGTTATCATTTGTATTAAACGAGTAAAAAAAAAAAAAGAAAGAAAGCTAGCTCTCTCCATTAAAAGGGCCTAAAAGAAATGCCACTTCAATAACAATAAGTATCCTTCATCTAGAGATTGTTTTCTAAATTTCATTCTTCATTCTTTTCATCTAGTGTTCCTTGGAAAAACAGCTGATTCCAGGTGTTGGTACAGAAAAAGTAGAAGGAGATCCTAGGACAGCTTGTGGTTCTAGAAAGCAAAGGGTTGCTCAGTGATTAATGGGGTCATGGCAAAGGGACACAGGAGGCAGCTTACAAGAGATAGCAGCAGTCAAAAAGGAAAAACAAAGGCAAAGGAGATATAGATAGATATAGATATAAAGATATAGATATAAAGTTTAAGCCTTTCATTTTAGCCCAAGTGGACAAACAAATGTAAATCGGCCAGTATTAGAATAAACTAACACATGTTCCTCCTGATATAAAACCATAAGAAGTTCACATTATTTATTGTAGCATTATTATAAGAAATGCTTATCTAGTATTTAATCATGAGAAAACAAGTAGACAATTCCAGCATGTGGACTCTTTAAATATCCAAGACCATTAAAAGAAACAGACAAAGGAGGCATAAGAATTAAATTCAATTGTGAACCTTAATTTGGCCTTCAATGGAGAAGAAAGAGATTTAAAAAATAATTCAGGAAATAATTGGAAAATCTGAATATGGACTCTGCATAGTCCAGCAATTCCTCTTGGAGAAATTTTTCCTAGAGATATAGTCACATAAATAGATCAAGATATGTATAACATTTGTAATAGAAAAAAAAAAAAAAGAAGACCCCTATAGTCCATCAACATGAGAATTGTTTAATTTAGGTGTTATTATGCAGTCATTTAAAAACAAAATAAATTCACTTATACTGAAATGACAAACTGTCCAAGATAAATACACTGTCAAGCAGAAATACTAGTAAGCTCCGGGACAGAATTATGTTGTTTTTTTTTTTTTCCATTTTATTTATTTTTTCAGCGTAACAGTATTCATTCTTTTTGCACAACACCCAGTGCTCCATGCAAAACGTGCCCTCCCCATTACCCACCACCTGTTCCCCCAACCTCCCACCCCTGACCTTTCAAAACTCTCAGGTTGCCCCAACCTCCCACCCCTGACCCTTCAAAACCCTCAGGTTGTTTTTCAGAGTCCATAGTCTCTTATGGTTTGCCTCCCCTCCCCAATGTCCATAGCCCGCTCCCCCTCTCCCAATCCCACCTCCCCCCAGCAACCCCCAGTTTGTTATATCAGATAAAGGGCTAGTATCGAAAATCTATAAGGAACTTAACAAACTCAGCACCCAAAGAACAAACAATCCAATCAAGAAATGGGCAGAGGACATGAACAGACATTTCTGCAAAGAAGACATCCAGATGGCCAACAGACACATGAAAAAGTGCTCCACGTCACTCGGCATCAGGGAAATACAAATCAAAACCACAATGAGATATCACCTCACACCAGTCAGAATGGCTAAAATTAACAAGTCCGGAAATGACAGATGCTGGCGAGGATGTGGAGAAAGGGGAACCCTCCTCCACTGTTGGTGGGAATGCAAGCTGGTGCAACCACTCTGGAAAACAGCATGGAGGTTCCTCAAAATGTTGAAAATAGAACTACCCTATGACCCAACAATTGCACTACTGGGTATTTACCCTAAAGATACAAACATAGTGATCCGAAGGGGCACGTGTACCCGAATGTTTATAGCAGCAATGTCTACAATAGCCAGACTATGGAAAGAACCTAGATGTCCATCAACAGATGAATGGATAAAGAAGATGTGGTATACTATGCAGCCATCAAAAGAAATGAAATGTTGCCATTTGCGACGACGTGGATGGAACTAGAGCGTATCATGCTTAGTGAAATAAGTCAATCGGAGAAAGACAACTATCATATGATCTCCCTGATATGAGGACATGGAGAAGCAACATGGGGGGGTAGGGGGATAGGAGAAGAATAAATGAAACAAGATGGGATTGGGAGGGAGACAAACCATAAATGACTCTTAATCTCAGAATTATGTTTTGACGTAATTTTTGTTTTAAACAATCTTCACAACTAATGAGAAAACTAAAAGGCTATTTATATGATAAACAATAATGTTTCTACACTGAAGGATTTGAGAATGATTTCATTCTCTACAACATAAATCACAGAATTTAATCTTTCTATAAAGCATATATTACTTTATAATAACTTCACTTTATTCCCCCTTCCTTTACTACCCTTATTAAGAAATGTGTGCAACAGAAGTGTAAAACCTAGAACTCCAAAATTTCTAGAAGAAAACATAGAAGAAAATCTCTGACTTTAGTTACGGCAAATATTTCATAGATACGATATCAAAAGCATGATCCATTAAAGAAAAGTTGATAAAATGGGGTGCCTGCGTGGCTCAGTGGGTTAAACCTCTGCTTCAGCTCAGGTCATGATCTCAGGGTCCTGGGATCGAGCCCTGCATCAGGCTTTCTGCTCAGCAGAAAGTCTGCTTCTCCCCACCTGCCTCTCTGCCTACTTGTGATCCCTCTCTGTCAAAAAAAAAAAAAAAAAAAAAAAAAAAAGACACTTAATAAAATGAAAAAGGAGGTTGCATACTGGCAGAACATATTTTAAATAATATATCTGACAAAGGACTTTTATTCCAAGTGTATTAACAAAGAACTCTCAAAGCTTAATAACAAGAAAACAACCATTAAAAAATGGACAAAACTTCAACAGATGTTTCAGCAAATCTGCCCATGATAATATGTTCACCATCACTAGTCACTAAAGAAATGTGAATTAGAACCATAATTTGATACCATTACACACCTATTAGAATGGCTTCAAAATAAACACTATGATATCAAGTGTTACTCAGGATGAAGAGCCACTGGGACTCCCCTATGATATAACCAAGCTGAAAAAAGTTTGTAAATTTCTTGCAAAGACTACACTGACCATATGACCCAGCAACTCTACACCCAGGTATCCGCCCAAGAATAATCAAAATATAAAATACCATTCATGAATATTTAGAATAGCCAAAGAGGAGGAGAAAACCGGAAGTGTCCCTCAACTAGAGAATGGATAAACAAACTGTGGTAGATTCACAGGATGTCATGGTGCTCAGTAACAAAGAGGAATGAACAACTCATCAACATGACAACATGGGTGAACCTAAGTAAGAGGCATTCTGGTATGTAAAGAAGCCAATTCAAAAAGGCAGAGACTGTATATAGATTCCAATTATTTGACATTCTTGCAAGGGTACAATTATAAGATCAGTTCTTGAGAGGCAATAGAGATGTTAGGAGGATTTATATAATAAAAAGCATGGAGAGTTGTGTTTTTTTTTTGTTTTTTTTTTTTTTTTTGAATGAAGGAACTATTTTAACTCTCCGTTATGGTGGTGATTACATCACTGTCTACACTGTCAAATGTCACAGGGCTATTCGTCAAAACCGGTAAGTTTTACTTCATGTAAAGTGGGTGGAAAAAAAAGACACAATATATCAAATTTGTTCATTTTAGTTGAAGCACTGCTTAGAGAGAAATTTATAGCATTTATGCTCATACTTTAAAACAAGGATTTTCTCTAATCAGTGACCTGTGCTTCTACCCTTAATAATTAGAAAAAGATAGGCAAGTGGAATCTAACAAAAAGGAAGGAATAAAAGCACAAAAATCAATGACATAGAAAACAGAAAAGTGATACCGAAAATGAGCTAAAACCATTTTCAAATCAGTAGGAAAAAAGCTATCAAAGTTTATTAAAGTAATGTCGAAATGACTTAGGAAACAACTTACAGAAGTTATGGCAAAATAATTGAGATAATTTATGCTCCAATAAGGATATTAATTGGAACAGATTGAAACAGCAAATATATTTAAGTCTGTGAGTTCATAACCAAATTTAAAGAAAAACTGATTAACTTTGGAAAATGATGGGGATCCAATTATTAATTATCTTGAAAGAATGAAACATATCTTAGCTTTCTTATAATAGCTATACCATGCTACAATAAAATAGTAAATGAAGGGAAACATCTACTTATAAAAGTATTCCAACTAATAAATAAGGCCAAAGTGATGGAATTAAAATGTCATCACTTCCAATCCCCATATTCCAATGAACTTATGGACCCAGGCATCAGACACCAATGGTTACTAACTTTCCAAAAGAGAGATAACCTCCTAATAATAGAATATACTACTACCTATAAAATTAGCTCATTTAAAAAAATTAGAGAAAAAGGAACTTAATCAAGTCTTTAGATCTTAAAAAAAAAAAAAAAAGTCTTTAGATCTTACTACTTAGTTATAGGGAATACAGAGGACATGGGAAACATACCATGGGTATCAAATCAGCAACACTCAGACTATGTGAAACTACAGTTAAAACCATCTGATTTTCCAAAATAATAGATTTTAAGAGAGGAAAGATAACAAAAAAAATAAATAAATAAAAATAAGACAAAGAAAAACTGAGCCTTAACACATGTGTGGAGAAAAATTATTGTGTTTTAAGTTGCACTCTTGGGTGATAAAACCATTTTTATAGAAGCCAGAATGTGATTTCCACAAAAGTCAGGATAAGTGGTTTCTATCAGTATAGACCCCAAAGTGGCAATTAGGAAGGTATGTGGGTGGGGTTCTTGAACTGGGTAGTTTCCAGGGTTTCTGTTTTATAAAAATTTGTTAAATAATTTATTTAACTTTTCTTTATCTGTGTTATAAAAAAATTTTTTTTCAAAAAGACTTTAGATGTGAAATAGCTAACCATTCTCTTCTCCTGAAGTGCTTAAACTGCACTGTGTTTGAAACACTAGGTAAAAAAACATAATAAATCCTGTAGATTGACATAAAGGTCTATGACTCCCTCAAGATTATTTCCAAATTTGTATGTGACTTGCTGTTTGGGAACCAGAAGTCAAGAAGGGTAATTTCACTCCAGTTATGTTTTTATTGTTTCTGACTTAACTTCTTAACCTTTCCTAACCCAATAAACATGTCAAAGAACAACTGTTGAGGAAAACATTTATTTCTGTAAGTAGGGGAGAGTCAGGGTAGTGGGGATTGGAGGGGACAGGAAAGCATTGAAGAACAAAGATAAAAAATAAAATACAATTCCCCCACAACAAAACTACACTAAAACTAAGGTGATCTTACTGCTTTCTCATCATTCGCTTGTATTTGTTCATTTTAGTTCTGATCTATGCAGGTTTGATAGACTGCCTTTTTCCTCTTCATTAACTACTTCTTGGATAGTCCACCTATTTTAATTTCCTTTCCCTTGGTTTTCATTACCAAGGGACCTCATTCTTTTATCTACTCTAGCTTTTTATCTACCTCATTCTTTTATCTACTCCAGAAGCTCTTCTCCTCCCACCCAGTTTGTACCTCTGTCTTCTGTCAGCTTTCACCACTACCCGTGAAACAAAAGTGTGGATGAGGAGCATGGATGTTGCAACCTCCTGAACTGCTGGTTAGAAATTCTTATTCCTAAACCCGAAGTCCTCCATTGCCAATCACTAGGGTGAGGATCCCTTGGGATCCATTGCTTCAAAGATACCCTCGCCCTTGAGACCGAGACACCAAAACATCAGAAACCACTGCATAGGTGTCCACGGGAGGATTCTCCTATTCTTCCTGAGAAGAAAAGTTGTTTTTAATTATTCTCCTTCCTTTTCTTTTTAGCATATATAGCTTTGCAGTTTAGCTCATTTTATCTGCCTATTTTGCAGTTGTGAACACAACACAAATGTTATACATTTCTTAAAATATGACCCACTCTCTATTATAGAATATCTATTGCATAAGAGCTGCATATTACAGAATTTACAAATATCATGTTATCTCCAAGGCTTTGGTAGAATTGCATCTACCTCATGAATTGAGGAGAAAATGACAGAACCTAAACATTAGGTCAGAAAATGTAGCACCAGAGGTTTTCACGTAGCTCTTGGTTTCTTTTATTTTCATTTGCTAACTTTATGTGAGTGATTGTTTAAAAGCCATGACTTTTACAATGAAATAAGAATGAAAAGAAACCAGTAGCACAGAACTGAGCGTTATACCAACATCTTCAGTTTCTAATTCTATAATCTCAGACAAAAGCTCCAGACAGTCCACATGATTAATATTCCGTCTGGCCTAGAATAAATTCTAGGTTTTGAAAGACATTAAATTATGCCTAGAGACAGTTTTGTCCACAACCTCACAAACTCCAAAAATTAGCTTCACAGGGAGTAACTGGAAACATCACACGCAATTTACTGGATGTGAAGTGGCCCAAAAGTATCTTAGTTTTTAGAAATGTGGTTGTTGCCAAAAGAAGTTTGAAAACGAATTTGAAACTCATTTTTTCCCTTTTCTATTACTGTGGTGGAAAGAGGGTGAGGGGAGGTACCTGAAAATAATTCTCAAATTTGACTTCCCAAATTAATTTCTTCCTATATCTGAATCCTGTTGAGATACTTTTAACTCTGGAGATAGATGATCACAAGGAATGTTTACCTAATGCATATCGAAAGAAAGCAACAGCCTAGGATGTGTCCTTTCTTTCCTCTCAAAGTCTAAGTGCTGGTTCATTCTGGAATAAGTATCTTATTAGCCATGAGCAGCAGGTGGACCATTCCATAAGAATGGCATGTCCTGTAGCATTAGTTCTTAAGACAGTTGTTAAATCCGTGTTAAAATAGTTTTGGGATTTGAAAGACTAGCAGTGCCTATGCATAACTACAGGCAGGAATAAGTCTGTTTTTTGCTTTTCTATGTATTAGTGAAATCTGTTTTGGGAGGTACAAATTTTCATTTTATGAGGCCAGATCATAGTTTGAGTTATGTTCTTTTTACAACAAATTATCAAAAACTTGTGAAAAGAATTCTGTAAATATTATTAGTAAAGCTCTTACCTCATGCCAGTCCACTGATGTCGCTATGAATAAACAGAAGTGGGTTGACTGGAATGCTACACAATTAGGAATTATCAATGTTGAGAAATGACCTCTTAGATTTTGATTTGGAGGTTTCTGCTAAGACTTTACCTTATTTTTTTTATTAGAATGTGGTTTCCTTGTGTACAGCATTCTGAATTATTTATTAATTGAAGTTGAGCCTAACCACAGCATCATTAATAATTAATTCCTCTTTCGGATCTGTGTGCATTCATGTGATTAAATGTCTGTGCTTTTGCTTATGGAACCCACAATCTGCTATTGTGCATTGATTAGAAGGAATGCACAAAGAGCAAGCACCCATTATAGAATTCCCAAAGGATAATCTCTGTAACCTTTTCCTAAGTGTATCTAAACTCAGATGCACTCTTATGCGAGAAGGGAGAAACAAACTCTTCTACCCACATTTTGCTGCATTGGAAACATGGTTTTATAGTTAGGAAAAGCTTGCTGCCACTTCACGGTTATTTTTATGATACTTATTTTTCTCCCCGGATCAGGGAGACAGGTAGTGAAGAGGGAGGATAACCTACCCAAAGTATCCTCATAAACATGAAGGAAAAATAAAATTTCTTTTTTTTTTTAAAGGTCTGCTTTGTACAGAATTTTCAGCTTTACCCAACATAACTTGCTAGGCTAGAATAGGCTTTAGGAACAAACCACTTCCAAAGGACAGGCACTTAACACAAGACAGGTTTATTTTTCACTCAAGGCTCTTGCCTCATGCAGGCTGGTGAGAGGCTCTGCTCCATCCTGCCTCTCAGAGGTAGAACTGACAGTGGATTCTCTTCTAACAGTGCTATCACTGTTAGAGGTATGCTCAGCCTCCACACCAGGGAAAGAGTGGCTGCAGACCATGCGTGGGCTTTTCATGACCTCACCCTGAAGCGTTGCTTTGCCCCCACTCACAAGTGGAGATGAAGAGGAAAATGGAATATTTGGTGAACATTACTGTCTATGCGCCAGTTTAATATTCTAGTTACCAAATATCCTTTTGTTCTCTTCCTCCAACAGATGGGTTACATTTAACAACCTTCCAAGGAGGGCCCATGTGCTGTCACATCTATGTTAGCCCATATACGGCTCGTCTAGGCCCGGAGACTTAGACTAAAAAGACCTCTTACTGTTCTCTCTCTCTCTAATGAGACACAGTAGTAGAAAACCCCATCAGGAGAGAAAAATAGGAAATGCATAGTAGTGATTTTCTTAAACCAATTCCAAAATCCCACTGAACACACATTGTCAAGGACATCCATGGCGAGGATGGGAAATGATCCTTGGCTTTTTTTATCTTGACTCTCCTTGTCCACATGTGAATTGGACCTTGAGAGTATAACCTTCATCACAGTTGTGCAAATTTTTGAGCCAAATTCCTGCCCAGAGGAATTATTTGTAGTTGTCTCTGTGACTGGTCACCAATGTTCACAGTTCCTGCATGCAAGGGATCGTATGCGCCACTCTATTAGAGTCTAGGTTTATTGGTGTTTCAGCCAAGATCACGTACGATGTGGCATGTGTTCCATCTAGGGTAGGACCTGCTCCCATGCCCTCTGCCACTTTGATGTGCAGTGTACCAGACAGCGGCTGTTCCAGATGGGACCCAAAGACAGGATGGAGCAGAGTCCAGCCCACTGTGATGGTCATGGTGCCAAGGAGAACTACCTCTGCCTGTAGTAAGCCAACAGCACGTGGTAGTGGTTTGTTGCCACAGCATAGTTAAACCTATCCTATGGTGGACAGAAGCCCTAGCTAGGGTCGTTTTGAGGCTCCATCTCCTTTAGTTCGGTGGTTTCTTTGACAATATAATTATTTCAAAACCTTAACAGAGTTCTTGTGAGTCCACTCCAGCAAGCCCTGTGTGCCAGTAAATGCATCCCACATTTTCTTTGAGACACAGTTCTCATATACAAAGTATTTATTTTCTTCCCCCTTTAACTTGTACTTTCACTACACTTAATGATGACTTGAGCCCCTTGAGCTTCAGTGAAAAGGATTTCTTCTGCTCAGCTCCATAGTTTAATTTTACCCTTAAGCATTTTAATTAGCTGAAAAGGTACTGAGTAGGTTTCTCAAAAAGGCTTTCTCAAGCCTACTACTGCTGGGTGCCAAAACAGTTGACTTTTTTAACGGTGAAAAGGCCTGCATATGCCCATTCCCTTTCATTAAGCTGTAAATTGACAATTTGCTGAAATCACCTCTTTCTTGTCATACCTTATGAAATATAACCCAAAGGCAGCCCACACATACTGTTAATGCTCTGTCTTCCAACCTCCTCTCAGAGGGATACATCAGATGTGCTACAAGGTCTGCTTCCCAGAAGAGCCCAGGTCCCAGCATTACAAAATATTTTACCCCCACAAAAATAGATTGCTACTGTAAATCTAAAACAGTTCTAAGACTAAAAAAACGCTCATTTAAAAAACAGACTGGTACCTTTCTAGCTCAATAATTATTTCCTCCCCAGCCACCAAATTCATGGCCATGTACTGAGGACGCTGGCTTAGTTGTTCCAGTGGCCCATCTTTGCTGGTTCCAGTTTCTGTATTAGACTGGACAGGCTAGGGGATGCTGGGATAACCAATAACCCTCAAATCTCTGTGATTTCACATACCAAATGGTGTTTCCCAGTCACAGCATATATGGCCAACTCTGCAGGGTTCTGCTCTCTAGAGCAACTCAATAGGTCCTCACTCTCTGGATTTGTACTGGTCTGAACGGCAGCAACCCTTCACAGAGCCTCACTTTGGAAGTGACACAGAGGATTCCACCCACAATTTTTGTCCAGAACTGGTATCCATGACTCTACCTAATTGTAAACGGGCTGAAAAAACGTAGAACAGCAAATGGAATCTTTGGTATTACCATCTCTACAAAAATTAATGCACTACACCAATCAAATTTAAAAAGCAAGTGACTGTAACTATGAACACAATGACAGGAAAGAGGAAAAAAACTTATTATAATAATAACCAGGCACAGGAATTATGGAATAAATAATCAGATTTCTGACATGCCTGCTTGCATGACAGCAAAATAACACAATCATTTCTGAAGGATTCAGAAGTTTACTGTCTAATTTGCATGTTTTAGCTCTTCCTTGCTCATCCTTTACCTCCTGGTAGTTACGATTACCTACTGGTTGTTACTACAAAATATAAGATATGAAACTCAAAATAAGATATTCTTACAATTGCTCTGGCAAAAGATACTAACAAATACCACTAAAGTATATTACTTGTACAACTTGGAATCTTCATCCATTGTGTGGTTCTATAATTTATTGCCCACACCAGAACATTTGAGAGTGCAAAGAGGTGATATTAACTCCACAGAGATATCTCATTTAGTTTTATTTTCTTCTCTTTAAATATTGTATAGAGAGGAGCTATAGGGAGGTTTAGGAACTTACTGAGATCACAACATTAAGAGGCAGCATGTTTAAAACCAGGCTGCCTGATTCCTCCATTTAAGTTCTTACCCATAGTACTATCTGAAAGACCTCTACTCCTCCATTCCAAGTCTACTAATAGAAAATTTTCTAAGCCAAGTCAAATATACAAAGAAACTTTGAGGATATAGGAAAGCTTTGTTTGTGCCATATTCTATTGTAATGCTTCCATTTTGATCAGGAAAGAGCAAGAGGCTGGGAAATGTTCAAGAATAAAAAGAGCCTAGTTGTCCAAAATCATTGCTTGAAGATGGGAGGAGACTAATTTGGGTGAAAGTCAGGGCAAGGTCTTTAGAGAGTATAGAAGATCACCTCAGTTCTTCATTTTTAATACTAATATCTACTAAAAGTATTCAGGAAAAAGTAGTTAAAGGGGTAATAACCAATTTAGTTGACTAAACTGACAATTGACAATTGAGGGGTTTTATCCCTCCATTTTTGTTCCTGAACATTTAGTTGACTGGTGTATATTCTGGTATACAACACTAATGTTCATTTACTTCTCCGTGTCCTTCAAGAGTTCTAATAACACCTGTATGTAATTAGATGTGTTGTGTTGAAATTGGCAATGGAAGTTGCTAGACAGGATAACCTGATAGAAAAAACAGAAAATGCCAAAGAAGTGAAGTCAGCAGAAAAATTCACAGAACTCAGAAGCATTTCATTTTCATAGTATGGATTGTGACTTTTGATTTGGTTTTGTTTTAGCATTATACTTTTTAAGACCACAAGACCATTTGTTAATTTCCATGCCCATTGACAATCAAAGTTCACAAAAAACATTTTGCAGGAATCTCTTGACCCATCAAGCATGGTGTAAGCAGGGATGAAAGGAGTAGATAAATACACATAAGGTACAAGACAATGAATGACTGAATGAATGATTGAATGAATGTAGAGTGAAACTAGAATTTAAAATGCCCAATTCTGTTTTCCAGCAGCCAACACTCCTCAACACTATGTACTGAAAACCAGACAGACAGTGCTCTCTTTTTATCTCTACGAACATGACTTTGACCCCAAAACTAATGCCGTTCCATAGTGGGTAGGATAGCTGCACTGCAAATCAAGTGGTTATTGGGCATTTTTAAAAAATAACATCTGCCCTGACAGTCTCCACATTTTCCCTGTAAGACTGGCAGTCTCCATTCCATCCACCAAAGCTTCCCTCAGAGAGTCCTTTATTGATTAGGTATGGATTAGGTTAGGCTTATTTGATAATTAACAGGGTCAGTTACAGGTTTCCCACAGTCCAGATTAAATTTGAATTTAATTTTGGATAGATATTGGACATCTAATGTCCTTTAAAGAGATGGTACTACTTTTATTAACTAATTTATATACTCTTTGCTATGGACAATTATTTTAATGACCCACAAATTGTCAGAAATTGATTTAGATTTTGCTTTAGTGTTTCAGTTAGATAATAGTCACAATCAAATTAGCCCTTAATGGCAAGTTAAGTATTCTGAATATATCTTAAGTATTTTTCATCACATGTATGTGGGATGAGAATCTATGATTATATGTAGCACTACCAGGAAAAAGAAAATTGATAATAATCAGAGATAAACTATGTATAATCATGAAGCTACACTTGGCATATTTTTAAATATAATGAATTCATTTTAAAAAAAGCTATAGTCAGGAAGCCTTGTTGTCTAATTCAAAGATCTAGCTAATAAGCTGTATAGATTTTTCTTTTAAGTGGCTAACCACAGATGAGCTAATGGTATTGTTTTATTGCTGGAATATCAGTACCATATGACCCAAAATTGCTAATGGAGTTGGTGTACATATTTATTTGATAAAAAGAGATACTCTGGATCTTAGAAAATTGTTAAGCTCTGTTATTTCTGTGCTTCAGAAATAACTTGGAGACCTCTCTTCCTATACCCTAGACTCTTTTCTCCTTTACAGCAGTTCTCACAACACATAGACTGTTTCTTTTTCTTTTTCAAGCTTTTACTACCAACAGTCTCCCTTAGGATTCTGTGTTCTCACAAGCCTAGACATAGAAACACAGTTTGTTTTTTTCCAGTTTACTTATCTCTTGATCTCTTTAAAAAAATGAAACACAATAAAATAATAAAATGTAATAGATCTATAAAGATTTTGTTGCTGTTAGAAAATAAGAGGTCTAGCATACAAAACCAACAAATATGGGAACATTAAAAAGATGGCTGGATTTTACATATTTTTAACAATAATTCCAAATCTTAAAAACAATGTACAGCCTTCATTTTCCTCTAGGTTTGCAACTGGGCATTCTGACGGGTTTTATCCCTCCATGTTTGTTCCTGAACATGGCATGCAGTAACTCTCCATGTGTTTTCCGATTCTACCTGAACAAAAGCCCTATTGTTCCATGAACACTCCTTATCCCAATATGTGGAATCAAAACAAGCCATAGGTTTCTCCTGTGCTTCAAGGAAATAATTCATATTCCTAAGGTAAACTGGAATTAGTAAGCCCATTCTCCCAAATTCTTTCTCCTCACAGGGGCATTTTAAAATAAATGAGTGCTTGCTTAAAAGTTGTTTTGATTATTGTTAGAGTAGATTTGACTAGGTCAGATCTCAGCTACAATACCATTATATTTCATGGCATTTTTATAGCAGGGTTGCAATCCTTATTTTGAATTAATGTAACAACAAAATATTTTAACCAGAGAATGCAATGTATCATTTTATATTTTTGCAACTTGATCATAAATACATTTTGAAAAGATGAAAGATTTTATAGCAGTAACATGTAGTCTTTATGTCTAAATTGTTTTACTCTATCCCACTTAAAACATAAACCGGGAAACAAATATGATTTGCCCTCTAGGTGGCATCTAACTATTATTGAAATAAAACAAAAAGTTCCCAATGCCATTGCTTGAGCACTTCCCACAGTTGCCGCATCTTGAAGGTAGTTTATAAACATGACCGCTACACCATCTCCTAGTTCTGGTGCTGTATGTCTGAACATTTGTGCCCTTCTCTGCTACTCCCTCCCACCACGCCAAATTCATATGTTGAAACCTAATGCCTAATGTGATGGGATTGGGAAAGAGGGCCTTTGCAAGGTAATTAGATCATGAAGATAGAGGCACGGGATTAACATCCTTATAAAAGAGGCCTCTCAGAACTTCCAAGCCCCTTCTTATCCCATTTGAGCTTACAGGTAGACCGAGTGCCAGCTATAAGAAAGCAGGCCCTTACCATACACTGAATCTGTGGGTAACATATGTTGGATTTCTCAACCTCCATAACTGTGAGAAGTAAATCTCTGGTTGGTTTTATAAGCCAATCTGTAATATCTTGTTTTAGTAGCCCAAACGGATGATGATAACTGGTATGCCCTGTGGTGAACATTAATTGTGAACTACAATGACCCAATTCAAGCAGGACTAGAAATGGCCCAGATCCATCAGGAATGAAGAGGGGTTTGTCACCCCACTAGGTAAAGAAACTTGACCAGCTGAAGTGCTTACTCAGAGCAAAAGGAATGTGGAGTGTGATAGGGAGTGTAATAGAAGAAGGTAGTTATAAATACCAGCTATGACCACATGATCAGTTACAGAAATGAGAACTGTATTATTATATTTGTCTTGTTTTGTGATTAAATGTTTGAATATATACACACAATACACAAATACACACATTTAGACACATAAATACATAAATATATTTGTATTCTGCCTTATCCCTTTTCCATATAACATAAGATATATTAACTTTACGTTACAGTACTTAAGTGTTGCTAACTTTATGCCACAGTAATTAAGGTGTAGGACTTCAAGGAGAAAAGTGAACATCACCCAGAAACTTTGTCTCCTCTTCTGGGGAAAGAGAAGTGCATTTTCAGTTGTATGAAGGATAGTTGTATCATGTTCAGGCAGAAGTTTACTTTGTTATTGTCTTTATTCGGAGATTAAGTATACTTTATTAAAAAATGTATATGGGTGTCAAGCTGACAACCAGTTGACTGTGATGATTAACTTTTATATGTCCACTTGGCCAGACTATAATGCGGAGTTGTTTGGTTAAATTCTAGTCTAGATACTGCGGTTGAGAAAATTAGTAAGATGGAACCTCATTGAGAATAGAGTCAGAGGGCCAGCAGGGGGAGCTCTCATGCTCAGCACTAGTCAATGCTAGACCCAACAGGAAGAGATGGACCACACCAGTCAACACTACTTTGCTATCCCAGCAGGAGGAAAAATTCTTTTTCTTTCTCCTTTTTTTTTTTTTTAAAGATTTTACGTATTTATTTGACAGAGATCACAAGTGGGCAGAGAGGCAGGCAGAGGGAGATGGGAAAGCAAGCTGCCTACTGAGCATAGAGCCCAATGCAGGGCTTGATTCCTGGGATCATGACCTGAGCTGAAGGCAGAGGCTTAACCCACTGAGCCACCCCGGCACCCCAGGAAAATTGATTTCTTTCTCCTCCAACAACAGCTCAGCCAATGACAGACAGTCACAACCCAGCCAATGGGAATCTACTATACTTCAAACTCCCAGTTTCCTCCAATCGGACTTTCAGTTCTTACTAGCTCCTCAAAACTCACCCCTTTGCCCCTTTCATAAAAGAATCTCCCTTTCCTTTGTTCTCCAGACTTGCTTATGGTTTTGCTACAGCTTGCTGGTCCTGGATTGCAATTCTCAGCTATTCCGGAACAAACCCACATTTTGCTGGTAAAACAACTGGCAGTTTTATTTTTTTTTTTTCTTAAGATTTTATTTATTTATTTGACAGACAGACCGGACAGAGATCACAAGTAGGCAGAGAGGTAGGCAGAGAGAGAGAGAGAAGCAGGCTCCCCACTGAGCAGAGAGCGCGATGCGATGCAGGGCTCGATCCCAGGACCCTGAGATCATGACCCGAGCCGAAGGCAGAGGCTTAACCCACTGAGCCACCCAGGCACCCCGGCAGTTTTATTTTTAAGGTTAACACTGTGAAGACATTTTTTGGTGTAATTAAAATATTAAATCAGTTGACTTTAAGTAAATCTGATTGTGCTCCATAATATGAATGGGCCTCATTGAATTAATTGAAAGCCATAAGAGCAAAGACTGTAATTCCCCGAAAGAAAAAGAATTCTGCCTCAAGATGATAACCAGAAATTTTGCCTAAGTTTCCTGACTACCGGCCTGCCCTGCAAATTTCAACTCAAGAATGCAACATCAGTTCTTACCTGAATATTCAACCTGTCAGCCTGCTGTACAGATTTCAAGTTTGCCAGCCCACAAAATCATTATCATGTGAGCCAATTCCTTAAATTAATATTCCTCTCACCATATATATATACCATATATATATCCTATTATAGAAAACTAAATATCCTATTTATCCTATTGGTTCTGTTTCTCAAGAATTCAGATTAATACATACATCTTTATTCCTCTTCATTTTTATTTTAAGCCTCCAGCCGAAATAATCATTTAAGCTGAATGAAATAAATGAAGAATGTCCTGAGTTGAAGCTTTGGCTCCTGACTTAAAATCCAATGTAGAAAAAAAATTAATAAATCATAAATCATAATTTCTTTTAAAAAGAAATTAAAAGATTTCTTTTTTAAAAATTTATTTATTTTTTAGGGAGAGACAATGAGCAGAGGGAGAGGCAGAGGGGAAGGGAGAGAACCCTTAAGCAGACTCCCCACTGAACATGGAGCCTGATTCTGGGCTTGATCCAGGACCCTGAGATCATGACCTGAGCTAAAATTAAGAATCCGACACTTGACTGACTGAGCCACCCAGGCATCCCCTAAAACGTTTCTAACTCACAAATTCAAATGGTGCTCAAAGTATAATGAATTCAGCAGTGACTTTTTGAAGTTAACTAGGGAAACTTAATTCAGCCCCACTCTCCTCCCCATAGACTAGGCTCAGCCTTGGAAACAGAACACATATAATTTCCAAACTGTTCTGGATGAAATGGTGATTAACACTACATTAAAAATGCGTTGGTTGCATAACTCAGTTCAAACTTTATAAAATGCTCACTATGAATCAGGCTAGGTTCTTGTTCTGGAAGAATTCATAAACATAATCTTTTGCATCTTAGTTTTTCTGTGTTATAGTGAATCGGCATTTTCTGCAATTGGGTTCCCTAAACTCAAAGGCAGTTGTTACTTGAGGCCTTTATAGAGCTTAAGATGAAGGATATAAAGACAGCCCTGCGACATATAGTGGTGACAGACACGGTCGCTCCTCAACGTCACCCTTGAGTCCTATCTTCAGCTTTCCTTACTAACAGTGTGAGTTAAGATGGGATATCAAGCTTCTTTTGTGCTTGTAAGATGCTACATCTTTTAAAGTATAAATTCAAATCCTTTGAGGGCAAAAGTTACTTACATGACCTCCATAAGTGCTTTTTACAAAATAAATTCAGGTAAGAGCCACTAACAGTGGTCCAGTTTTTTATGAAGCCACTTCCATTCTGGGAAGTTAAAATGATGACCTTAATTACTCTTATAAACACTATGTGTGTGTGTATGTGTGTGTGTGTGTGTGTGTGTAAAACTTTATCATATGTATATAGTATATAGCATACATATAGAGTATACTATATATATATAAAGTTTTATATATATAATTTTATCATAGTTTGTACTCTGTGAAAAGATTTGTTTGGTTTACTTTATATAGCACCAAATATTCTAGAAAATGATCTTAAAAAGAAAAAAAAAAGGAGGAACCCAATATAAAGTCCAAAACCAGATTGCTTTACTCATCCAGTACCTTCTATAAACAGAACAATTAGAGAGGGAGACATAACTACCCCCCTTCCCATACTATATTTTAAAGAAAATAAACAGGGAGAGGTGTCACTTCTGCACACAATTAACAGACAAAATGAAAACTATACTGCTTTTGCATTTTTAAAAATTCTGTGGGTTAGAGTTCTTTCCTACTTTTTTTGACTCAAATTCCAACATGCCACTTGCTCAAACTTTTCTTAGGCTTTAGATTTGTTTCTCTTTCTTGATCTTACCTACAGTCTTTCTTCAAGTAAATAATTCTTATAGAATAACTAATATGTAATGAAATGTAAAAGGAAAGCAGGTACGGGAGAGTCCAAAGCAGGATGGGAAATTATAAAATTATGCAGAGTAGGCAAGAACTAGAGCTAGAAAAGAAGAGGCAAAATGCCTCACAAGGTGAACTGCATCCAGAAAGTCAATCTTACCCACTGAAAACTCAGTTTTGCCCATTCAGAAACTCAGTGGCATCAGCTTACCCAGAATGGTCAAATTTCAATGAATGCCTCTCCAGCCCACAAAAGAAAATTAGCCAGGACCCAGATACTGGATAAGATGCCAAAATGATGTCCTAGGAGAACTAGGCTGACTGGGATAAAGGGTCAAGTCCAGTAAGCTTAGTGTCGAATGCATAGGCAAACAAGGAATCCTGAGTCATGGAGAACAAGTCAAGGTAGACAAATTATCAACCAAAAAGTTGAATTCAAGAGTAAGTAAAATATAAGTACCAAGCATAAAACCAGATGCAGTGGGATTAGGGAATTTCCAAGAAAGGTTGAAACTGAAAGGGGCATTTGAAGGTCTCTGTGTAAAGTTAGATAACATACAGCTTCATCTCAGTGATTCTGAAGGCCTAAATATACTGTCTATGGCTGCAACTGCTCTCCCTTGAGCCAGCCATGCTTATAATCATATTTATTGCTAACAAATGAGTCCTGTATAGCTCTCCTATTGCTCCTGTAACAAATTATCACTGTGACTTAAAACAACACAAGTTTGTTATCTCACAGTTTTGTAGGTCAGAGGTCCAAGTTAGCTTGACAGGTTTCTCTGCTTCTGGTTTCATAGGGTATCAGGCCCTGGTAAGAATCCCTCCCAAGCTCATTCAGCTTATTGGTAGAATCCATTTCCTTACTGTTGCTTCCTTGCTGGCTGTGAGCTACAGCACACCCTTGTCTTCTAGAGGCTTCTCCCCAGTCCTCACATGTAGTCTTTACATCTCTCTGACTTCCCTTCTTCCCCACATCTCTCTTCTGTTTCTTCTTTCATTGCGTCTTTCGGACTCCAGCCAGAGAAAGTTCTAATGTTATAAGGGCTCATGTAATTAGATCGGGTCCAACCAGATAATCCAGGATTTCTCTTTATTTTGAGATCCTCCACTTTAATTACATTTGCAAAGTCCTATTTGGGTATAATGTAACATAGTCACAGGTCCAGGACACTAGCTTGTGGACATCTCAAGGGGCAGCATTATCCTGCTGATCACAATGCCCATTCTTTATTTTGCTGCCAGACTGTTCATTTTCTAACTTTTACTATTGAATATGCCTGAGAAGTTGAGTTACTCTGTTGCTTAGGAAGTATTTACTGGGAAAAAATGTATAATCAGAGTACACATAGGAGCTGGATAGTGTTCAGGAATATTATCTATGGGCTATGGCAGTCTGATGAAATACCTTTTTATAATATGAGATTATTCTTATAAAGGCTACTGCATATCACGTTTAGCCTATCAGGTGAACTACATACATTTTGTACAGGTTGTGTCCTGTACAAATGCCCAGCTAAGGGCCTAGAATCCAGCCAGCACTCTCCCTCCCAACCTCAGTGTCCTGGCAGTACCCACAGAAAGCATTATTACATGGGTTCACTCAGCCCTGGAACTTTCCCCCTTCAACAGTATTGGGTGACAGCTTGACACATTCTCCAACTGTCTCTTTTCTTATACTTGGGTTGCCCTCTCTTAATTCTTGTCATTCAATTACTGCTTTCCTCATTTCACCATGCAGTCACAAAATATATCAGATTCCCCAGAGAAGAGCTTTTATTTTTTCACTGATTACATTTTATGTTGGCTTTTTCCTGATACCATCTAAGTAGACACTGTAACTTTATCAGTAATATTTATTCATACTACAATTTAGGGTAGATTCTTTCTGGGAAGAGCCTTTCAAGAGAGTTAATTTCTTCCATTCTGTATGAATTCCTGTAAAGTTCAATCAAAGAGGGAGGCCATTCCTGGTCAAAGCACCTTATCCTTTTCTTTTCTGTACTTTCTTCTACTGTATGCCACAGTCCAGCTTATTCTTTTAACTGTGTATTGCTATTAACTGTAATTTTAGTTCTCCAGTGTATATTCATATGATCTAATCTCTCATGGGTAAGTTTAACTCACATTACTTGCATATAAGAACATGTCATTTTTAAATGCTTTAAATATAAATAAAATGTGTAATTCCTTTTTCAGTCTTGGAAGTGTTGTTTTTATCTTGCTGATTTTAGTGGGCTGTAAAAACCTTCTTGTTCAATTTTTGTGAAATATTTAAGGATTAAATATATTTTGGAAAGACTGGGGAGAAAAGATTGACAGGATTTTATTTAGTATTTTTGAGATCTGGGTCCTCACAGATTTCACTTTCATAAAACTGCATTGCTTTCATTGTTTTCCACACCCAAGCCAGCCTTGCACATACCCGACCACCCCGCCCCTCCTACATATCTGTGCCATGACTTCTTTCTAAAATGCATATCCTCCACTGTTCTTCCTTACCTATCACCTTTCATCTCTAGAGCTATTACAGTAAAAAATATTTTCGAAGATCTAGCTCTGATACCACTCCTTCCAGGAAGCCTTCTTCACTTACTCCACCTAAAAATGAGCTCTCATGCCTCTGGATTCCTTTAACAATTTATATTATGGTTCTCTCACATTTGTAGTATTAATCATAGAGGACCTTATATCATAATTTTTTTCCTGAGCGTAGGGTAGGTATCTCAGTTTCTCCAGATACTGCAAGTGCTCATTCATGACTACATAAAAGATTTAAGGGACTGTTTTGTTGATATTATTGACAGATCTACATGGGTATATGGATTTCTTTGGCAGATTTTAATCTGATTATATGGAAAATTGACATTATATTGGGTTACAAGTTTTAGTACTAAATCTTATTAATCATTTTTCTATATGAGGATCAGAATATGTCATGTACTTGATAGATGTGCCAAGACCATTTGGAAGGAAATAATAATTTAAATACCTTAAATTTGTTTTTAAAACAAAATTTCAGAAGGAAGATATTGAGATTCCAACAATATACTGCTATTAGCAGAACAGTATTGGACTGCTGTGCTATTGTTCCTAAATGGCAGGGTGACACCATACTGCCACTACTCTTAAACATAATCATAGCAAATTTTTGTAAGGTGCCTACGATGTACCAGGCACTGTTCTAAGTGCTTTCCATATATTATCTCACTCAAACCTCACAACAGTCCTAGGACAGCACTGTATTCATTATCCTAATCTTAAGAAAAAACTAAGACAAGGAGAAGTTAGGTAAACTGCCAGAGATCACAGAGCTAACGAGTGGTAGAGCCAGTAGTTGAAGCCAGGCAATTTCCAGACACTATGCTCGTCACCATATACTAAGTAGACATAGTTTTTCTTTAATTTATGAAAAAGTCTTCAACAGTCTGGAACCATAGACTCCGGCATTTAACAATGAGTTGTCAGTGTGGGTAACTAATTCTGAGTTGCTAAGAATTTCACAAATACAAAGGATCTTGTGGTGAAATACTTTTGGAAAATGTCATAGCAAATCAATAGTGTTTGCCTAGATCCCATGACGAACGGGATACAACTTAGAAACTGATGCATGGCCTAATACAGCACATTTCCTAAGAAGTTATAAAAGTACACACACACACACACACACACACACACATTCAGTTCCAGCCAAGAACTGCTGCATCCAATCCCTGGTTGGGTACTCAGTCAATACGTTTAATAAAAACAGTCAATTTTAGAGTTTCTAAGTGGTATAATACTAAACCTTACATATATTCACTTCCTGAGAAGTTTATCTATAGTCACTTTCTCTAAGCAGTTTTTATAGTAAAAGAAATAACTAATGTAACTTCCTTATTGTTATCCCATTAGTTCCAGTTATTTCAAAATTCAGTTATTCTTTATGCTTATTGTTGGTTCATTATAGTATGAGAATTTCTAATGAGGACCATACATACTCAATACAACAGAAACCATTTAAAAGAAAACCTAGTAGGAGTCAGTACTACCTAAAATAACACTAGTACTTTAATGTATATAGCCCATTAATTGTTAATGTTATATATTTGATATATATCTAATCCCTTCAAGATGTTATAATTTTGAGTCAGTCTATTTTCTTTGAGATTTGGAAATTGTAAACATGAGAGAAAGTGGGGGCACAGCACACATCTATATTTAAAAATTTTTTTCTTCTAAAAGCACACAATATTTTGTAAGCATGAGAAATGCCACATTAAAATGAACCAGAAATCTTTTTGTTTTAAGGAAATGGAAAAGTTTATTAGCAAAAGCAATCAAAATACTCTTATTGCCCTACTTGTGTGCCATTTTGCTCATACATTTGTGGTTAAATCTCATTCTCTAGACAATGAATACAATTTGTTCAGTGTTTTTCCACTGCTTCACGAGAGATTTATGAGGCTATTTTATCAATGGCATTGGCTAACACATATGCATATATATCTATATATACAGACACTTGGATTGGTAAATGATTGATTTTAGTTTAGAATGCTAGAGGCATTAAAACTCTCAAAAATGTGATAAACCAACTTAATGTGGAAGAGGGCTAATGTGCTTCATTAAATGCAACCTTTATAAAATTTTTATTTTTTAAAGAATATTTTATTGGAGTAAATCTCACAACATTTAGACATATTTCCTAATTCTTATTGCCTGTGGGTTTATTTTCTTTGACTGGAAGTTTATTCAAAGAAAGAAATAACACATCTCTCTCTCTCTCTTTTCATTTTTTTAATCATTCAGTATCATCAATCGAGCATTGTTTGCCGCTGCCTCACAGGTGTGTTTTTGTGTGTGTATGTGTGTGTGCGCACAGACAGAAGCAGCTTTGATCTTTTTTGTGATTCTTACAAGGGAGCAAGAAACTTCAAAAGATCCACTGGCATTCAATGGTTGGAAAAACTGCTGTAATTCAGGGTTTATTGTTAAATCAGGAATTTGCTTTAGGCTTGAGGGTAGCTTTTGTGTTATAGAGCTCACTTGTCTAAAGAAAAAGTGTAAAGAAACCTTCAAGTCAATCATGAACAGGCAATAAAGCAGTTGAAAAGAATTGCTGGAAATTATATATAAAGCCTGCCATCTGACAGATTATCTGTGAATAGTGAAGCATTGTCTCAAAAGTGTGTCTCATGTCAAGAGGCCTATAACAGAGAAAATCAGTTCTTGAGCATGACAAATGCAAAGGTCTTGGTCTTTCACCCCTTCCTCCCTGCTTCCACTCCTTCTCAGCCTTATCTCAAACAACAAATATTTATTGAGCACCTATTACATGTCACGTCATAACAGTGAACAGGACTCAGACCCTGGCCTCAAACTCTTCACATACTGTCTTGTGCTACAGCCCAGCAAAATACTTCGGGACGAAAAAGCATGCCTTGTATACTTTAATCACTCCTCAGTGCTGTACCGTACCCCACCCAGTAGGTGATCAACACATGCTTGTCTAATTTGGTGGCATCTCCAGCCACCCAGTCGCCCAACCTAAAAATTTCAAATAACTAAATTTCCCAAGTCCCTTTCACATTCAACCAAAAAACTAGTCCTGTCATTTTTACTTCCTAGGTAGCTCTAAGCCATCTCCTCCATTCTATGTTGGCTCTGCCAATTTCTTTGTTCATAGCAAACCAGTTACTTATGGACTAATTAGCATCCACACTCTTGTTTATTTCCAATCCACCTCCTTCCACTTCGAACCATTTCTTTTTCTAAACTATAGAAACAATTATCTTACATCCCACTTTAAGCTTTTAATAGGCCCCACAGACTATATGATAAAATCTCAAATCTTTTCAAATATAAAAGGTCTTCCTTTGTCTACTCCTTTATTCTTTGAAATGTTTTAATTTTAGTTGGTTCAAGAACTGTGACCAGGAATAAATTAGAGATTAAAGAGTGTACAGTTTTATGAATGGGACCGATGTTTTTAGGAACCAGCTCTTCTCCAGACAAGTCTCTATTTCCTTCTACTTCACAAAGACCAATAAATGCATATGGAAGTAAAACCATCAAAAATATGCAGAATTTTATTTCATTCATTTATTTATTAACACATATGTCTATTTTCTTTGGCCTATTAATTGCATTAGCATGAGTCACAACAATACCTAAGAGTGAACTTATTCAATGTCTTTGTATTTAAAAAACAAGAGGACATATTACCTAAAGCAAAGAAACAATCTCCATGCTCAATTTTATAGATGGAGAAAAATAAATTTTTCTTCTTTGGATTATCATTCAGGAGAGCTTGGCTTTCATTAAATACTTTGGCACAAGCAGATTTTTTTAAATTTTTTTAATGAACAGGAGTTATTTACACTGTAGCTAACAGCTTTCTTTCTCAAACATGTGCAAAGCATATGTCAGGGAGAGCAAATAATGTGTTCACCTGGAACACTAGGTACATGGAAGGGTGTACTAGAGATAAGAAGAGTCTTTAGGAGCAAGACTATGGAACACCTTGAATATCCAACTAAGGAGCTTGAAATTTATTGTGTAAGCACCAGCAAAGGCTTTTGAATAATATAATTAGAGTGTTTTTAAAAGATTACTGAATCTTAGATATGGGGAAGAATTGCTTGAAGTGGGCAGAAAAAAAACCCAAATTAGAAAGACACTGAAATGTAATAATACTGTTATTTTTGACAGTAGTTAAAATGAAATGGACTCAGCCACTGCTTTTTGGACAGAGTGGCTAGGTGGAACTATAGACAGTGCAGATGATGATCAGGCCTAGAGCCCAGGAAAGATGGGAAGAAGACAGCCACAAAGGCCAATTGTAGGGTAGAACTGAATAGGACTGGGAGTTTAGTAGGTTCAGGGCTTCCAGAGCTCTGTGCATCAGTGCGACCTGAAGTCTGATATCCTTCACCATTTAGGCTCCATTGGTTCATATCTTCTCAATGAAACACTTACTTTTTATTTGTAGTATGGTGGCTGTCATATCCATCTTTAATTCAAAGAATTATCCTTTGTGATGAAGCTTTTATTCACTTTCGATGTATTTAGATAAAGTCATTGCTGGTAGTATAGGACTTCACGGTGGAGGTCAATAGTAAATTTCTACCATCTTAACAATCATTCAGGTAAGAACTAATAGATTCACTCACTCAGATTCTGTAATCCTTTTTTTTTTTTTAAGATTTTATTTATTTGACAGACAGAGATCACAAGTAGGCAGAGAAGCAGGCAGAGAGAGAGGAGGAAGCAGGCTCCCTGCTGAGCAGAGGGCTCGATGCAGGGCTGGATCCCAGGACCCTGGGATCATGACCTGAGCTGAAGACAGAGGCTTTAACCCACTGAGTCACCCAGGTGCCCCTCAGATTCTGTAATTCTCTTTGTCACAGTAGCTCTATCACCACAACAACATCACATAGCTTAAAACCATAATATGGCTTACATATTAGTTTTCACTACAAAATACACTATGGTTTGAGTTTCAAATATACATAAAATTTGGTATATATTTTATAAGGAAAAATAAAGTCACAATTTATTTGACAAAAATGATATATACTGCCTTTGTAAAAATGTAAAAAAATGAAATAAACTGAGGTTAGCAAAGTAGTAAAAAATTATAGAAAACCATGTCCTTAAGCAACCCGTGTTTCCTTTTAAACAGTTTCTGGTAAATGTGAACATAAAAGAGGATATGGCATTTAATATTAAAGAATTACAAACTAAAGACAAGGATATGCAGGATTTAAAAAATTATTTCTTTAGTCACTGAAAGAATCAGTTGGATGTCCAGGAAGAAACCAGAAACAACTAACTCAATGTAAATCTGTTATTCAACTTTCCCTAAAATGAAAGTATACTCAATATGTCAAGAAAAATAAACAACTCAAACTCATATTTTATGTATGGCATACTGTAAGAATTCAATAAATGTATGTTAAGTGAATGGAGGAATGTGTAGCTATGGCAAAACAAAACAAAACAAAAAAGGCAAAAACAACCTAGATATCCAATGTGACCAAAGACTCAGCAAGTACATAATATGTATCTACCATACCAAATCTCTTCTATCAAGCTCTACAGAGATACAGAATTATAATACCAAATATTTTTAATTTATATAAAGTCTTCATCATATGTGTACATTTTCATCTTCATAATAATAAATCTATAAAGAAATTATTTAAAATTTCATTTTCCAGCAATATGGTGGGGAAAAATGTACAGAGACTCATCTGCTGATATAAAACACACAGGAAATCGGGACGCCTGGGTGGCTCAGTGGGTTAAAGCCTCTGCCTTCGGCTCGGGGCATGATCCCAGGGTCCTGGGATGGAGTCCCACATCGGGCTCTCAGCTCTGCGGGGAGCCCCCTCTCTCTCTGCCTGCCTCTCTGCCTACTTGTGATCTCTGTCTGTCAAATAAATAAATAAAATCTTTAAAAAAATAAAAATAAAATAAAATAACCTATGGCATACTTCAAAGCCTAAGTAGCTATTGAGAAAAAACTATAAAAGGCTACAATCAAAATGAAAGAAACTTCAAAAGAGATAACTGAACTCAAAAGTAAATGATACCATTTTCTCTAAGGACATCTGCCAGTCCTTACTGATATGGCACTTTGGTGTTTTGCAAAATAACAATTCTGGATCCCAGCAGACTGGAAGGTAGATGATGGTGAATTTTATGTGTCAACTTCACTGAGCTAAAGGATACCCAGTTATTTGTGGGTATGTCTGTGAGGATGTTTGTGCAAGAAATTAGCATTTGAATGGGTGAACTAAGTAAAGCAGATGACTCTCTCAGATGTGGAAGGGCATCATCCCATCTGTTGAAGATCTCAATAGAACAAAAAGGTAGAGGAAGTGCAAATTTACTCTTTCTGCCTGAGCTGCCCTTAGACATCAAAGCTCCTGGTTCACTCAGACTCAGATCAGGACTTAAACTATCAACCCTCTCATTATCAGGCCTTCAGACTCGGAGTTAAACCACTGGCTTTCATGGTTCTCCAGCTTGCATATGACAGATCATGGTACTTCTTGGCATTCATAACCACATAAACCAATTTCTGTAATTTATTTACACCCTACCAATTCTGTTTCTCTAGAGAGCTCTAACTAATCCAGGTAAGAAATACCCACATGAAGTCAGGACAACCTTAGGAAATGAACTAGAAAAATTACACTCTATAGAGGAAGAAAATAAATGTATATTTACATTGGTTTGGGTTTTGAGTAGAGTTAATTAGGGAAAAAAATGTGACTCAGAATTCTCAACACAAGCCCTCATTCATGTGACCTTAAAACTTCGTGTATCCTAAAAAAAAAAAAAAAAAAAAAAAAAAAAAAAAAAAAAAAAAACTTCGTGTATCCTGAACTATCCCCACCTACAACAAATTATGTTACTTAAAATTGTCCCAGGTCATTGTGTTTCTAGGAGTCTAGCAAGAGCAAAAGCAAAGTCAAGAACTTTCACAGAGAATGTTAAAGACATAGGAATTCAAATTTGTGGACAAAATTACTAAATACATGAGGAAACAAGCCCACATGAGCAAGTCTAAACATAAAAACCAAATGGAAAAGGGAGACTCCCATCCATAGATAACAAAATCAATAGAAATACAAACTAAAATAACTTTTAAATATACTTAAAAGATTTAATATTTAATATATTAAAAGAAATAGAAAAAGAATTAATTTGATTGAAAGAATAAAAGGCTGTAAGATCTCATGATTCTGATTTGAAAAATAGCCAAACAGAAATGTTAGAAATAAGAATATAACATAATTGGATCAACTCAAAAATGACCTTACTGACATAGTAAACACATATAAAGAGAAAATTAGTGAACTGGGGTGTCGACAGCATTAGATACCAGAGCAATCACTGCTTAATACCTACAAGATACCACCCCATGCTCACTAGAATGTCTAAAACTGAAATAACTGAGAACATCAAGTGTTGTGGAGAAATTGGAATTCATATGCTGCTGATGGAAATGTAGAATTGTATAAATGAGACATTCCATTCCTAGGTATTTGTCCAAAGGAAGTAAAAACAGTCCACATGAAGACCTGCATGTGAATTTATTTGTGCAAGTCAAATACTAGAAATAAGCCAAATGCCCATCAACATTAAGCAAATAGTAAACAGAATATGCACTGCCCATAAGGTGGATTACTCATCTATAAAAGAAAAATATTTTTTAAATCCCTTCAAGGGGTGCCTGGGTGGCTCAGTGGGTTAAAGCCTCTGCCTTCAGCTCCGGTCATGATCTCAGGGTCCTGGGATGGAGCCCCGCATAGGGCTCTCTGCTCAGCAGGGAGCCTGCTTCCTCCCTTCTTTCTCTCTGCCTGTCTCTCTGCCTACTTGTGATCTGTCTGTCAAATAAATAACTAAAATCTTAAAAAAAAAAATCCCTTCAAAATCTCTAACAAGTCAAAGATACCAAAATTCCTACTCAACATTCTACTGAAACTAGAATGCTCACAATAGTAAAAGAAGAATAAGGAATAAAAAGTATAAGGGCTAGAAATGAAGAAGCAGAGCTCTCTGTTTTTATATATGGTATAACTACGTAAAAAACCCCAAAGGACTCTCAGATATACTGATAGATTTAAAGACTCTTTGTTAAAATAAATAAGATAAAGAATGTTTGTTTTTTAGTTTGATACAAAATCTCTGACCAAAATGAATCACATTTCTACATAGCAGGAAAAAATATATCTATTGTTAAAAGACTATTTTCAATAAACAAAAAATTGTGCCCACCTAAGAGAATAGCCTTTGAACTTTGCACAAGGGTTTTTTTTTTTATGGAAATAACAACAAAACAGACAAAACTTGATTGAAAATCACTGAAAAAATGTTAAAGAATACAGAGACACATAATGTCCATGAATAGAAAGATTCAAAGTCACATAGGTATCAAATATGTCTACTTATTTAATATAGTTATAATGAAAAATCTCAACTGGAGTCATAAATATGAGAATCTGATCCCCAAATTTCTATGTAATATATTTATGCAACACATTTAACTTATTAATAAAGTATGCAGAACACATAAAGACTTCCTATGAACCAATAAGGAAAACACAAATGATCCAATAGAAAAAAAAATGAGCAAAGACATGAAAAGGCATAAAAAAAAACAAAAGTTCAATCAATAAATCTACAATTTACATTTACATGAGTAGCCCATAAATGTGTGAAAAGCTGTTATTAACTTACACCCATCAGATTAAAAAATATTTAAAGTCTAAAAATAGCAAATGTTGGTAAGGTTGGGAAGTGGTTGTGAATAAGATTACAGTGCTGATGAGGATACAAAATGCTACACATAATATTTTGGGAAACAGTTTAGTAACACATACTACCTTTAACTTGTGCATACCTTCAACCCTGTAATTCTACTCTGACCCATACATTTTAGAAAGACCCTTTCATTTCTTCAGCCAGAAGATATGAATAAAAATTTTCATAACAACCTTTCCCAAAATACTTAAAATGGAAATAACCAAATGTTCATCAGTAGTAGAACAGAAAATGTTTAATATAAAATGAAGTACAAAACAACAAAAAAAAGGTGTATTATGGCTAAAGGTATCCATAGGGAATTCCAAAAATAATGTTGAATAAAAGAAGCATCCAGATAATGCATAATATATTAATTATATAAAGATCAAAATATGGATAAATTTAAGCATGTTATTTAGGAATACTTAGATATGTAGTTAAAGCTAATAGGTCAAGCTAGGAGACAAGTGCCACAAGCATAATTTTGTATTTTTAGATAATCCATGGGTTGAGAAAGAAATTGAGCGAGAATGGAGCCAGTAAATACTGATATTACATTAAAAATAGATGAGACTTGGGGAATCATTCCACACATGTTTTGAAGCAGTGGCTATGTGTCAGGCACTGTGTTCAGCACGGGGACAGTGTAAGAGGGAAAAAGAAAAAAGAAAAACAGGGAAAACTAGCTCACAACTAGCTCACAGAACTTAATTTGATCTTTGACACATGCTTAATAAAACATCTAAGAAACAACACAGAGATTAAAAAAATGCTAATAGTACTTGGAACAAAAGACAGTAATACATGATCTGCCTGACCCAAGACCAATTTCCATTAACCAAGAACAGAACAGCATGAGGGGAAAAAGCTGGACTCAAGAAAAAGTTAAATTATCTATTTATCCCCACTCAGCTAGTATGGAAAAATAACTCATAGTGTGGATTGGAATAATATAGATTAGATATAGTTGACTATTATGCATGCAAATGTGTGAATATATACACACAATAACATTGATAGTATATTAATTATGATATATATTATTTTGCAATATTATGCTACAATTATATAATCATGGTGATTTAATCACTAAAGCTATCTATATACACATTGGGAATACACAGTTTATTTGAAAGTCCATGGAATTATTTAAAACTTTTATTTTTTTTTATTTTTTTATTTTTTAAGAGTTTATTTATTTGACAGAGAGATCACAAGTAGGCAGAGAGGCAGGCAGAGAGAGAGGAGGAAGCAGGCTCCCTGCAGAGCAGAGAGCCCGATGCGGGGCTCGATCCCAGGACCCTGAGATCACGACCCGAGCCGAAGGCAGCGGCTTAATCCACTGAGCCACCCAGGCGCCCCTATTTAAAACTTTTAAATGGGTGAAATAAATATTTTAAATGAATCTCTAAAAAGAACTTCATTAAACTTCTCAAAATAGAAAGTTTCTATGAAAATCTGCAATAAAAACCAGAAAATAAAAAAGAAGAAAAGTTCAATCAATAAATCTACAACCATTTGTTATTTTAAACATACATAGTAATTATTGGATGAAGTACATACTCAAAACCTCAATTATATGCTATTTAGAAAAAGCTAACAATGTGATATATGGCAAAACTGTACTCAGAGTTGTATTAACTTATCATAATTTCATATATCATTTGAAAAGTAAAAATCAATACAAATAAGTTTTACAATCCTAAGAAAATGACACATTTTTAATCAGAGAAATAACATTTATTTTTAAAGAGTAGAGCTAATATAAACAGCTAGTTCTTGGGTAAAAATAAGATAAACACAAATCTAATAAAAGAGACTAAATTAACTGAAAAAATTACAAATGAAAACAAGAGTTTGACAGATTTTATATTTTAATATTTTATATTATATATTATATATTGTATTATATTTATATATTATATACTTAATATTTTAATATTAATCAAATATTATTTATAATCTTATGCTAATGAACTTGGAAATTCCAAATAGGTAAGTTTCTCTAACTGATTCAATAAGCAGTGGAAAACCTGAATAATTTAATAATAATGGAAGGAGAAACCAAAAACTCTCCATGGGTCAAACAATTTTTTCTAGAATGAGCTGAGTAGCCAGATGACTTTCACATAAGAGCTTTCAGACTTCGAAGGGGTTCATAATTCCCATAGCATATAAAAGCTCTCAAGGGCACCTTGGTGGCTCAGTGGGTTAAAGCCTCTGCCTTCGGCTCAGGTCATGATCCCAGGGTCCTCGGATCGAGCCCCGCATCGGGCTCTCTGCTCGGCGGGGAGCCTGCTTCCTCCTCTCTCTCTGCCTGCCTCTCTGCCTACTTGTAATTTCTGTCTTTCAAATAAATAAATAAAATCTTAAAAAAAAAAAGAAAGAAAGAAAAAAGCTTTCAGAGCATATAAAAACATAGAACATGGCACAATATATTTTACAAAGGTTGTATAAGTTACACAATAAATCTTGACGAAGATAGCACAAAATCTAACCTGTAAAACAATCTCCTTTCTGACTATATATACAAAAATGATATACTAACAAAATAACAGTGGGTTTGGAAGGAAGGTTTCTGTAAGAAGAACATAACAAAGTGTCACTAAGACTTTATGGAGGACTAAAGCAGGGACATGGCTATAAAGCACCACAGTTACAGGTCAGAGAAATAAGAGAAATTTACTCTTTCGTGGAGGTACATATATCCCAACAGAAGAGGTTAACCTGGATCTGAATCCAGCTCCACAACAACTAGTTGCTCATCATTGAGCAAGTTGATTAATGTCACTACTTTGTCACATTCCTTATGTTTCAAATGAGAATAGTAAGCACCTCAAAGGTGTCCTGTATGCACTGAATTGGGTAAAATATATAATGCTTTTCATATAATTCCTGGGATATAGTACATGCTCATAAATGATAGTAATTTTTATCATTAATATGACTAGCATTAGTCTTGAGAATAAAAATGGTACCACATTGGCACAAGAATCAAAAGACCAGTCAACGAATCAGAAAGCTAAGAAATATGAACAAGTATTTGAAAATATTCAGTTTATTTTTTTAAAGATTTGATTATTTATTTATTTATTTATTTAGCAAGTAAGAGAACAGGAGTGGAAGAGCAGAGGGAGAGGGAGAAGCAGGCTCCCAGCTGAGCAGGAAGCCCTCTGTAGGGCTCCATCCCAGGACCCTGGGATCATGACCTGAGCCAAAGGCAGATGCCTAACTGACAAACCCACACAGGCACCCCTGAAATTATTCAGTTTACTATAACCATGCTGACAGACGTTACTGAGTAAATATAAGGATTATTTTTAAATGATAATGTGATAATATCAAGTTTATTGGTCCATCATCAATTATTGCATCATTTGCCTCCATGAGGTATAATGGCATCGGCCGTGCAGACCTGATTCAGAACAAGCTAAACATTTTTTTCTTTTCTTTCTGTTTTTAGAGAGGGAGGTGGGGCAGGGGGAGAGGGAGAGGGAGAGAATTTTAAGCAGGCTCCACATCAAGCATGGAGCCCAACATGGGGCTCAATCTTACAACCCTGAGATCATGACTTGAGCCAAAATCAAGAGTGGGAAGCTTAACCAACTGAGTCACCCAGGTGTCCCAGAACAAGTTAAAAACTTCTAATAACCTTATCCAAGGTCTTAACATAATACCTGAACCATTTTTAGGACTTTGCAAAAGTTCTTACATAAAACAAATTCTTGATTTACAGAAGATAATATAAGGAAGATAAGTAAGAATTGTGTGGATAACCCAAAAAAGAAAGTGAAAATTAGTAACAAAGCCCAGATCATCAGCCCGAATGATATTAGACTGATGTGCTCACTCCCTTTCTCTAGTAAGAAGTGTGAATAGGAGGAACTATGTTTTGTTTCTCCTCACATGAGAAGGTACTCTATATCTCTCCATGGAGTTTACAAACCAGCTTTATAGTCTGACTGGAATCCGGAAACACAGTGGAAGTTTAGCTCATCTACAACGCAGTGCTGTGCCTTCCTTATCTCTCCTCTCTTGCCCTGCCTCCAGCTCCTCTGCTAGTTGACCCTGCAGTTAACAAATAGTAGAGCCAGGATAGGAACCCAGGCTCTCTGTCTCTAAACTCCACACTCTGAACTGTGATAAGACACATCTTCAAATGTACGTCTGTGATATCTATGTTTTTGACATTAAATAGCTTACCATCTTTACAAAATAAAATCCAAACAGTCAACATGCGCTCACAAAGCCTCTGTGATATGCTCTTACTCACCTCTCCACACAACCCCACCTTAATTCCCCATCTCAACGTGCTGCACTGCTTCATTTCATCAGAATACACGCTGCCTTCCCTCGCTTCTGGGCCCACAGGTTATTCCTTTTGCCAGGCATGCTGTCCTCTTTCCTCTTTACCTGGCTAACTCCTTGAGATAACTTACAACACAAATTAGATGTCACTTCTCCAAGAAATCTCTCCTGACTTTTCTAAGACTGAATTGTGTGTCCGTCGAGTCAAGTGTGGCCATGTCACAGTCATACAGAACTATAGTGATATGCCTTATTTGCTTTTCTTTATCTTCAGCTCCAAGGATAGGGACCATGTCTGTCTGTCTGCAGGCGTAGCCTGGGACTAGCACAGCTCTTAATACATAGTAAGTGCTTTAAAATACTGGCTGAACTAATAATTATTAATAATAACAAATGAGAGGATAGAAAATAAACATTCACATTATGGTTTCAGGGGCCTGTATCTCTATTTCTGTGAGTCCTAGATTAAGTGGGGAAATCTCAAAGATGGAGTACCATGGAGCACCTGCATTGTTGGGTTTTATCTGCATCACTGGAATTGAAAAGAAATGAAAAGCATTGTGCTTCTTTTGTTGCAAAGCCCTTCCCAGCAAGGGAGAACAAATCCGAAGGAATTTTTATATCTGTCAGTCCTAAAAATACAAGGGAAAGTATGAATTGGTTTCATGAGAAGAGTGTCTGAATTGAAAAAGCTAAGAATTTACTAAAACTTAGACTTTTCTCCCATATAAAAATCCTGTCTTTAAACACCAGTGTTTTCATAACCCTGCTATTCCATTAAAGAAGACAGGTATGAAAGATTAAAAACCATGTGGAGAAACTACATATTCTTAAAAGGATTATTTGGGAAAGAAAAAATTAAAGAATTGACTCATCACGTAATATCTGGTCTCAAAACTTTTCTCTAATACTCTGATGCAGGTCTTAAAGGAAACAACAGCTGCACCATCTCTTTCCACCAGGCCATTGAATCCAACGACTTCTGACTGGATGCTACCAACTCCTGGGCTACGTTTTTGTTTTTTGTTTTTTTGTTTTTTAAAGATTTTATTTATTTATTTGTCAGAGAGATAGAGTACAGGCAGGCAGAGTGGCAGGCAGAGGCAGAGGGAGAAGCAGGCTCCCTGTGGAGCAAGGAGCCCAATGTGGGACTCGATCCCAGGATGCTGGGATCATGACCTGAGCTGAAGGCAGCCGCTTAACCAACTGAGCCACCCAGACATCCCTGGGCTACGTTTTTTTTAAAGTACACTGATGCTAAAGAAGAATCCCTACTTAGTAGCTACTCAGGAGAAGATACCAAAGACTAAGTAAAACCCTGGCCATAAGAAAAATGTTGCTATTCTTGATACTTAACAGGTAAAACATTTTCTGTACTTGGCAACATACCTTGTCTTGGTACCCTCATGAAAAAAAGCCACAGCTGTTCACCTCTGCTCACTTAGGAACATTAGAGCTCTCTGATAACAGAAAAGAGGTTCAAGTCCTCTCATTCATGACATGAATGGCATCAACCTTCAAGAGGTTTGGACAAGAATCTGGGACAGAATGTAAAGTCCTTCCCTACTATGCTGACATTCATTGGATCACAAAGAATTTCTTCACATTCATGATTCACCTTCTGAAAGATATTTCTTTTGTTTTGAAAAAAAAAAATGTAAATTCCAGTCACAGAAACATTTGGTAAGACAGAGAGCTAAAAGAGTTAAGCTGTGAAAGACAGCTTAACTCTTTTAGCATACATTTTTGGCATTTTTCACAAAGTAAGTCTTGCTACTGAGGTCTGTAGAGTTTGATTACAATGTTCTAAAAACTTCCATTGCTTCTTTTCCCCCCACCAAGCATCTCTTTCTGCAGAAGAAAAATGCAGGAGGAAAACTCCGAACTTTCCAACGTTGGAGTGGTGTCTCTGCAAACAAAAGTCAAATTTAACAAAGCCTTCTAAATTTTTCTACAGGCAGGGAGCTATAGATTATCAGAAATATGCTTGAACTCTGCTAGACAGACTGCTCAGAGCTTAAAATTGAATGTGCCAACTTTGATGGAGAAGGCCTTGTTGACTTTAGTAAAAGAGAAGATTGCATGTGAATTCAACACCAAGTCTTGCTAAACTCTGTTTTTCTCCTGGCCCAAGCTACCTGTGTTTGCAGAGCCAGATTAAGAGGCAGGCCAAAAGTGACAGCTGCCACAGACATTTCTATCTTAATTTCTAAGGAGAACAGAAACAACACTTAAATAAGTTTGGAAGCTGCTACCAATTATTCAGGTTTCCTGTGTAATTCCTCAAGTATTTGGTGAAATAGAAAGTGATCCTATTTCTGCTGATGTTAAATTTTAAAAAGAAAGACACTCTTCTAGAATATCTCTATCGATATTTCTTTAGAATATCTCTGTTGTATTTCTGTAACACACAGATTTGAGGGACCTGGCACGTCCACCTTGCCTCCAGTACTGAACCTAGTCCCCTGAGATGGATCTTGAGTCAGCAGAAATTCGGCACTGACATAACGCATGGTACAACAAGTGGAAACAAGGGATTCACATCAATCACACTATGTCACGTTGAAAGGATTTAATGTTCCTCAAGAACTTGCCTGGTTCTTATAAAAATTATTATTCATGTCACTTATGTTCTATTTTGAAGATAAAGTCAGATAATTTTTACTGAAAGAAAATCAATTTCTTCCCATGCATACAGATCAGATATTGACTAAATATTCAAGCAATATTGCTTTGAGGAAGCAATAATTTATTTGCTTCTCATGGAGCACCTGTCTCCTCCAGGACAGCTTCTTTGCCCAGGTAACTATAAGAATCTGATTGTGGGGGCGCCTGGGTGGCTCAGTGGGTTAAGCCTCTGCCTTCGGCTCAGGTCATGATCCCAGGATCCTGGGATCGAGCCCCACATCGGGCTCTCTGCTCCGCGGGGAGCCTGCTTCCTCCTCTCTCTCTGTCTGCCTCTCTGCCTAGTTGTGATTTCTCTCTGTCAAATAAATAAAATATTTAAAAAAAAAAAAAAAGAATCTGATTGTGTTTGCTACTGAAGAGTCACAACAGCTAATTATCCAAAACATCACAATATAACCATAATTTTTTTGTTCCTTAAAGTTAAACTTTGAGTTACATGTTTAATCACTTCTTAGGAATTCCATGAAGTAGAAGGAATCCTAGATCACAGCTGTCCTGTATCATTCTAGATGTCTATATTGGCACCTGATGATAAATTCAGCTGTGCAATGGTCAGTCTTTGATATTTACTGATTCATTCACTGTACAAATATTTTGTGTGCAAATCTTATGTTTCAGGTACTGTGCTAAGTGCCATCCAAATTAAAAATCCCAAGTCATCTGGATGTCAAAAATGATATGCACTTTACCATGTCAAAGATGACTTTTCAATTTTAAGCTATTCAGGTCGAAACTCAATAATTTTCTTATTGAAAATTACAAAGAAGTGACTTTAGATTTTACTTTATCTGCATAATTTGTATTTATTGATATTTTTCTCTTTTATCATTCTTTTTTACTTGAAAAAAGAATTTAAAAGAAACAATTTTTTATGAGGAACAAAGTTTCATTAGATATTGTTCTTGTAAAATAAGTGAGTTTTCAGTAGAATAAAATTCATTATATGCTAAATATTCTTTTACGTATGGTTAAGTGCACTTCTTAGAAATCTTTTAACTCTTAACTGATTCTCATAAAGGTTTTGATTCATAGAAGTTTAAAACCACAGTTTCCAGTTCTGACATTAAAAATCTGTAGAAAGAATTCCTCTACCAAATGCAAAACAGTAAAGAAATTCTAAGCAAAAATTCAAGTAAGAAAATCGTTATCAACAAATGTATGTGCATTTGCATTCACTATCATATGCACAGTTAAAGGATCAATTAATATAACTTCCAATTTTTGAGGCTTCTGCAGAAATTCCTGAAACACTACTAATAGTGCACAATAACATAGTTCAGTGTACTTTTTGGTAAAACCATAGCATTCCCCTTGTTAAGACTTCCTTTTATTTAAAAATACCTGGAACATTTGCAAGTATTTTAAATCTACATGTTTAGAAGTTCATGAACTGACAGTATTGAAATGTTTTAGTGTTCTAACTCTTCACCATTAATCCTCATTACCACAATTTCCAAAATTGATATACAATGTATATCAAAAACTCTGGCTAATTCACCTAATATTGCTGTCATGCCACTCGGTTTCACATTTCTTCCACCGGTGCTATTTTAGTGCAGTATTTTATTAAAATCAAACTCAATTTTTGGCAATGAGCTTAATTTAATCCTTTGTAAATTGGTCCTAAGCATCTCTTCAACATCAATAAAATTTTAAAATCCTTTTTATTAAAATAGACTTCTGCATATTCTAAATGCTTCTTTTTCTTAAGATTTTATTTATTTGAGAGAAAAAGAGAAGGCACAAGCAAGGGGAAGGGCAGAGGGAGAAGCAGGCTCCCCATTGAGCAGGGAACCTGATGCACAGAGCTGGATCCCAGGACTCTGGGATCATAACCTGAGCCAAAGGCAGACGCTTAACCAACTGAGCCACACAGGTGCCCCTCTAAAGGCTTCTTATAAGAACTTCATGACCAGTTGTCTTATTATGAAGTTGAGAAAACATCATTAACTTCTGAATTTTCATACACTTATAGGAATCAAATAGGAACTCATAAATTAAAATATGTCTTTTCAGGGCACCTGGGTGGCTCAGTGGGTTAAAGCCTCTGCCTTTAGCTCAGGTCATGATCTCAGGGTCCTGGGATCGAGCCGCGTGTTGGGTTCTCTGCTCAGCAGGAAGCCTGCTTCCCCCTTTCTCTCTCTGCCTGCCTTTCTACCTACTTGTGATCTCTGTCAAATAAATAAATAAAATCTTTTAAAAAATAAATAAACAGGGGGAGGAGTCAAGATGGCGGAGAAGTAGCAGGCTGAGACTACATCAGGTAGCAGATCAGCTTGATAGCTTATCTAAACATTGCAAACACCTACAAAACCAACGGGAGGTCAAAGAGAAGAAGAACAGCAATTCTAGAAACAGAAAATCAACCACTTTCTGAAAGGTAGGACTGGCGGAGAAGTGAATCCAAAACGACGGGAATATAGACTGCAGGGGGAGGGGCCGGCTCCCGGCAAGCGGTGGAGCAACGGAGCACAAAATCAGGACTTTTAAAAGTCTGTTCCACTGAGGGACATCGCTCCAGAGGTTAAACTGGGGTGAAGCTCTCGCAGGGTCAGTGTGCCCCGGTCCCGCAAGGTCACAGAAGGATCGGGGCTGTCGGAGTGTCGCAGAGCTCGCAGGTATTAGAATAGGGAAGCAGGCTACAGAGAGAGAGCCGAGGACCGAGCTCACAGCTCGGGGTTACCTTGAACTGGTCGCAGGCTGGGTGAATTCAGAGCATGACTGGGGGCCGGGGATAGGGGAGTGATTGGGCGCTGTTCTCTGGGAACGCACTGAGGAGTGGGGCCCCGGGCTCCCAGCTTGTCCGAGCCGGAGACTGGGAGGCCGCCATTTTCATTCCCATCCTCCGGAACTCTACGGAAAGTGTTCAGGGAACAAAAGCTCCCAAAAGCAAACCCAAGCAGATTACTTAGTCCGGGCCCCCCACACCGTAAGGGCAATGCAGTTCCGCCTCGAGCAAAGACACATAGGAGTCACTACAACAGGCCCCTCCCCCAGAAGATCAACAAAAAATCCAGCCAGGACAAAGTTCATCTACCAAGGAAAGCAGGTTCAATACCTAGGACAGCAGCGGAATTCCAGAGGAGAAAGCAAAGCATGGAACTCATGGCTTTCTCACCATGATTCTTTAGTCTTGTGGTTAATTTAATTTTTTTTTCCATTTTATTTATTTTTTTTAGCGTAACAGTATTCATTGTTTTTGCACAACACCCAGTGCTCCATGCAAAACGTGCCCTCTCTATTACCCACCACCTGTTCCCCCAACCTCCCACCCCTGACCCTTCAAAACCCTCAGATTGTTTTTCAGAGTCTATAGTCTCTTATGGTTCGCCTCCCCTTCCAAATTTTTTTTTTTAATAAACATATAATGTATTTTTATCCCCAGGGGTACAGGTCTGTGAATTGCCAGGTTTACACACTTCACAGCACTCACCATAGCACATACCCTCCCCAATGTCCATAGCCCCCTCCCCCTCTCCCAATCCCACCTCCCCCCAGCAACCCCCAGTTTGTTTTGTGAGATTAAGAGTCATTTATGGTTTGTCTCCCTCCCAATCCCATCTTGTTTCATTTATTCTTCTCCTATCCCCCTAACCCCAATGTTGCTTCTCCATGTCCTCATATCAGAGAGATCATATGATAGTTGTCTTTCTCCGATTGACTTATTTCACTAAGCATGATACGCTCTAGTTCCATCCACGTCGTCGCAAATGGCAAGATTTCATTTCTTTTGATGGCTGCATAGTATTCCATTGTGTATATATACCACATCTTCTTTATCCATTCACCTGTTGATGCACATCTAGGTTCTTTCTATAGTTTGGCTATTGTAGACATTGCTGCTATAAACATTCGGGTACACGTGCCCCTTCGGATCACTATGTTTGTATCTTTAGGGTAAATACCCAGTTTTTTTTTTTCAATTTTTTTTTCTTTTTTCTTCTTCTGCTAAATGTTTTTAAACTTTTACCCTTTTCTATTTTAACGTTTCTTAACTAGCTTATCTAATATATATATATATTTTTTTCTTTCTTTAATTTTATTCTTTATATGTTTTCCTTCTTAAATTTTTTTCTTTTTTTCTTCTGAACCTCTTTTTATCCCCTTTCACCCCCAAAGATTTGGGGTCCCTTCTGATTTGGTTAAAGCGCATTTTTCTGGGGTCTCTGCAACACTTTTAGTATTTTACTTGCTCCTTCGTATACTCGTATCTGGGCAAAATGACAAGGCTGAAAAATTCACCACAAAAAAAAAAGAACAAGAGGCAGTACCAAAGGCTAGGGACCTAATCAATACAGACATTGGTAATATGTGAGATCTAGAGTTCAAAATGACAATTCTCAAGGTTCTAGCTGGGCTCGAAAAAATATCATGGAAGATATTAGAGAAACACTCTCTGGAGATATAAATGCCCTTTCTGGAGAAATTAAAGAACTAAAATCTAACCAAGTTGAAATCAAAAAAGCTATTAATGAGGTGCAATCAAAAATGGAGGCTCTCACTGCTAGGATAAATGAGGCAGAAGAAAGAATTAGTGATATAGAAGACCAAATGACAGAGAATAAAGAAGCCGAACAAAAGAGGGACAAACAGCTACTGGACCACGAGGGGAGAATTCGAGAGATAAGTGACACCATAAGACGAAACAACATTAGAATAATTGGGATTCCAGAAGAAGAAGAAAGAGAGAGGGGAGCAGAAGTTCTATTGGAGAGAATTTCCCTAATAAGGCAAAGGGAACAAGCACAAAATCCAGGAGGTGCAGAGAACCCCCCTCAAAGTCAACAAGAATAGGTCCACACCCCATTACCTAATAGTAAAATTAACAAGTCTTAGTGACAAAGAGAAAATCCTGAAAGCAGCCCGGGAAAAGAAGTCTGTAACATACAATGAAAAAAATATTAGATTGGCAGCAGACTTATCCACACAGACCTAGCAGGCCAGAAGGAGGTGGCATGATATATTCAGAGCACTAAACGAGAAAAACATGCAACCAAGAATACTGTATCCAGCTAGGCTATCATTGAAAATAGAAGGAGAGATAAAAAGCTTCCAGGACAAACAAAAACTGAAAGAATTTGCAAACACCAAACCAGCTCTCCAGGAAATCTTGAAAGGGGTCCTCTAAGCAAAGAGAGAGCCTAAAAGTAGTAGATCAGAAAGGTACAGAGACAATATACAATAACAGTCACCTTACAGGCAAAAAAATGGCACTAAATTCATATCTCTCAATAGTTACCCTGAATGTTAATGGGCTAAATGCCCCAATCAAAAGACACAGGGTATCAGAATGGATTAAAAAAAAAAACCCATCTATATGTCGCCTATAAGAAACTCATTTTAGACGCGAAGACACCTCCAGATTTAAAGTGAGGGGGTGGAAAACAATTTACCATGCTAATGGGCATCAGAAGAAAGCTGGGGTGGCCATCCTTATATCAGATCAATTAGATTTTAAGCCAAAGACTACAATAAGAGATGAGGAAGGACACTATATAATACTCAAAGGGTCTGTCTAACAAGAAGATCTAACAATTTTAAATATCTATGCCCCTAATGTGGGAGCAGCCAACTATATCAACCAATTAATAACAAAATAAAAGAAACACATCAATAATAATACAATAATAGTAGGGGACTTTAATACTCCCCTCACTGAAATGGACAGATCATCCACGCAAAAGATCAACAAGGAAATAAAGGCCTTACATGACACACTGGACCAGATGGACATCACAGATGTATTCAGAACATTTCATCCCAAAGCAACAGGATACACATTCTTCTCAAGTGCACATGGAACATTCTCCAGAATAGATCACATCCTGGGTCACAAATCAGGTCTCAACCGGTATCAAAAGATTGGGATCATTCCCTGCATATTTTCAGACCACAATGCTCTGAAACTAGAACACAAACACAAGAGGAAATTTGGAAAGAACCCAAATACATGGAGACTAAACAGCATCTTCTAAAGAATGAATGGGTCAACCAGGAAATTGAAGAAGAATTGAAAAAATTCATGGAAACAAATGATAATGAAAACACAACAGTTCAAATCGGTGGGACACAGCAAAGGCAGTCCTGAGAGGAAAATATATAGCGGTACAAGCCTTTCTCAAGAAACAAGAAAGGTCTCAAGTACACAACCTAACCCTACACGTAAAGGAGCTGGAGAAAGAACAAGAAAGAAACCCTAAACCCAGCAGGAGAAGAGAAATTATAAAGATCAGAGCAGAAATCAAATAGAAACCAAAAAAACAATAGAACAAATCAATGAAACTAGGAGCTGCTTCTTTGAAAGAATCAATAAGATTGATAAACCCCTGGCCAGACTCATCAAAAAGAAAAGAGAAAGGACCCAAATAAATAAATCATGAATGAAAGAGGAGAGATCACAACTAACACCAAAGAAATACAGACAATTATAAGAACATACTATGAGCAACTCTACGCCAACAAATTGGACAATCTGGAAGAAATGGATGCATTCCTAGAGACATATAAACTACCACAACTGAACCAGGAAGAAATAGAAAACCTGAACAGGCCCATAACCAGTAAGGAGATTGAAACAGTCATCAAAAATCTCCAAACAAACAAAAGTCCAGGGCCAGATGGCTTCCCAGGGGAATTCTACCAAACATTTAAAGAAGAACTCATTCCTATTCTCCTGAAACTGTTCCAAAAAATAGAAATGGAAGGAAAGCTTCCAAACTCATTTTATGAGGCCAGCATCACCTTGATCCCAAAACCAGACAAGGATCCCACCAAAAAAGAGAACTATAGACCAATATCCATGATGAACAAAGATGCAAAATTCTCACCAAACTACTAGCCAATAGGATTCAACAGTACATTAAAAGGATTATTCACCACAACCAAGTGGGATTTATTCCGGGTCTGCAAGGTTGGTTCAACATCCACAAATAAATCAATGTGATACACACATTAATAAAAGAAAGAACAAGAACAATATGATACTCTCAATAGATGCTGAAAAAGCGTTTGACAAAGTACAGCATCCCTTCCTGATCATAACTCTTCAAAGTGTAGAGATAGAGGGTACATACCTCAATATTATCAGAGCCATCTAGGAAAAACCCACCGCAAATATCATTCTCAATGGAGAAAAACTGAAAGCTTTTCCATTAAGGTCAGGAACATGGCAGGGATGTCCATTATCACCACTGCTATTCACCATAGTACTAGAAGTCCTAGCCTCGGCAATCAGAAAACAAAAAGAAATTAAAGGCTTCCAAATTGGCAAAGAAGAAGTCAAACTATCACTCTTTGCAGATGATATGATACGATATGTGGAAAACCCAAAAGACTCCACTCCAAAACTGCTAGAACTTGTCCAGGAATTCAGTAAAGTGTCAGGATATAAAATCAATGCACAGAAATCAGTTGCATTTCTGTACACCAACAACAAGACAGAAGAAAGAGAAATTAAGGAGTCAATCCCATTTACAATTGCACCCAAAACTATAAGATACCTAGGAATAAACCTAACCAAAGAGTCTAAGAATCTATATAGGGAAAACTATAAAGTACTCATGAAAGAAATTGAGGAAGACACAAAAAAATGGAAAAATGTTCCATGCTCCTGGATTGGAAGAATAAATATTGTGAAAATGTCTATGCTACCTAAAGCAATCTACACATTTAATGCAATCTCTATCAAAATATGATCCATATTTTTCAAAGAAATGTAACAAATAATCCTAAAATTTATATGGAACCAGAAAAGACCTCGAATAGCCAAAGGAATGTTGAAAAAGAAAGCCAGAGTTGGTGGCATCACAATTCCAGACTTCAAGCTCTATTACAAAGCTGTCGTCATCAAGACAGCATGGTACTGGCACAAAAACAGACACATAGATCAATGGAACAGAATAGAGAGCCCAGAAAATGACCCTCAACTCTATGGTTAACTAATCTTAGACAAAGCAGGAAAGAATGTCCAATGGAAAAAAGACAGCCTCTTCAATAAATGGTGCTGGGAAAATTGGACAGCCACATGCAGAAAAATGAAATTGGACCACTTCCTTACACCACACACGAAAATAGACTTAAAATGGATGAAGGACCTCAATGTGAGAAAGGAATCCACCAAAATCCTTGAGGAGAACACAGGCAGCAACCTCTTCGACCTCAGCTGTAGCAACATCTTCCTAGGAACAACAGCAAAGGCAAGGGAAGCAAGGGCAAAAATGAACTATTGGGATTTCATCAAGATCAAAAGCTTTTGCACAGCAAAGGAAACAGTTAACAAAACCAAAAGACAACTGACAGAATGGGAGAAGATATTTGCAAACGACATATCAGATAAAGGGCTAGTATCCAAAATCTATAAGGAACTTAGCAAACTCAACACCCAAAGAACAAACAATCCAATCAAGAAATGGGCAGAGGACATGAACAGACATTTCTGCAAAGAAGACATCCAGATGGCCAACAGACACATGAAAAAGTGCTCCACATCACTCGGCATCAGGGAAATACAAATCAAAACCACAATGAGATATCACCTCACACCAGTCAGAACAGCTAAAGTTAAGAAGTCAGGAAATGAGAGATGCTGGCGAGGATGCAGAGAAAGGGGAACCCTCCTACACTGTTGGTGGGAATGCAAGCTGGTGCAACCACTCTGGAAAACAGCATGGAGGTTCCTCAAAATGTTGAAAATAGAACTACCCTATGACCCAGCAATTGCACTACTGGTATTTACCCTAAAGATACAAACGTAGTGATCCAAAGGGGCACGTGCACCCGAATGTTTATAGCAGCAATGTCCACAATAGCCAAACTATGGAAAGATCCTAGATGTCCATCAACAGATGAATGGATAAAGAAAAGGTGGTATATATACACAATGGAATACTATGCAGTCATCAAAAGAAATTAAATCTTGCCATTTGCGACGATGTGGATGGAACTAGAGGGTATCATGCTTAGTGAAATAAGTCAATCGGAGAAAGACAACTATCATATGATCTCCCTGATATGAGGACGTGGAGATGCAGCATGGGGGGTTAGGGGGATAGGAGAAGAATAAATGAAACAAGATGGGATTGGGAGGGAGACAAACCATAAGTGACTCTTAATCTCACAAAACAAACATAGGGTTGCTGGGGGAAGGGGGGTTGTGAGAGGGGGAGGGGGGTTATGGACATTGGGGAGGGTATGTGCTATGGTGAGTGCTGTGAAGTGTGTAAACCTGGCGATTCACAGACCTGTACCCCTTGGGATAAAAATACATTATATGGTTATAAAAAAATAAGAAATACATAAAAAATTGAAAAAAAATAAAATTTAAATTCAATTAATTCCCATATAATATATTATTTGTTTCAGGGATACAGGTCTGTGATTCACCAGTCTTATATAATATCCAGTGCTCATTATAGCACCTATATCCCCAATGTCCATCACCCAGCTATCCCCTATCCCTCCACCTTGCTCTGGTAATAGATATATTTATGGCCAGAAATAGGGACTACAGGTTCAAGAATGCTATATAAAAATCTCTACTTAGTTTCTTCACTAATTAGTATCTAAGCTTAAGTTTCTTTCTTTTAGCAGCTTTAAAAAAATTGTCTTCTCCATTCTTCACAAATTTATTGTTCCTTTGTCTAAAAAGTATGAAAGCTGTCTGCTTTTAGTCAATTCTTTAGGTTTCGTATTCTCATTGGACCCCTGTATGTTTGCAATTATATTTGTTTTTATCCTCTTGAGAAATAAATAATAAATAAAATGTGTCCTTTCAGTTAGCTTAATCTCAGATTTCCAATATCATGGGAAAACTCTAGATGCATAATCATAGAAGTAATAAGTTTATCATGCCCTCTACACTATGAATGATAAATTTCATATACATTCTATATTCTCCAACTTGTTTTTAGTAAACTGACAACTTTTTATTTACAATTCTGTCATAAATTCAAAATTGTCTCCAAAATTCCTATGACTTCAGTACTTATCACATTTTCTTAATTTTCTATCCCAGAAGTTCCTTCCCTATCAGACAATATTAATTTATCATATATATGTTGGCAGAAAAAAATAGAATTACTAATAGAATTTCACATATGCTACAATATTAGATCCAGCTTTTATAAGTTGATACACTGTTATTATAATTTAACTTTTTGTATCTTAAAGCTAAATTTTAAGTAACATAATTCATCACTTCTTAGAAATACCATGGGGTGCCTGGGTGGTTCTGTCGGTTGAGTGTCCAACTCCTGGGTCATGGAATCAAGCCCCATATTGGGCTCTGCAGTCTATGCATACTCTGCTTGGGATTCTCTCCCCCTCTTCCCTTCCTCCCACTCATTTGCTTGTTCTCTCTCAAATAAATAAATCTTTAAAGGAAAAAGAAGTTTCATAATGTGGAAAGAATTCTAGATCAAAGCTGTCCTTGTATGTATTATCCTGTATGTCTCTATTGGCACCTGATGACAAATTCAGTTGTGTAACATTAAACCTCAATTGATAGCATCAGTTGATTCAATCAGTGAAATCTTAAATATCTGTGAATGATCTTAATACTTATTTTGGTATTACAGTCAAAATATTATAATACTAAGAAATAAATCACAATGAAACACAGCTTAAATATTCAACCATCAAAGCATACTAAGAAATGTATGTGTCACATGTACACAACCATAGGTAGTGCCATTTGGTAAAATATCAGAGAGCTAGACGTGGCACTATTAAACCAACAAGATCAATTGCATTTACCAAATGCCTTCACTAACTTTTTGATATTTGTCAATATTTTCAACATTGAATTTCAGTTCAAAAGTTCTTGATGATGTTCAATGAAGATTTATAATTTTTAAACTACAGATGAACAAATAGAACAATGATTTATGTTCTGCCATTTGCATATACCTTTGAAAGCTCTATTATTTTTAAGACAATGTCAAATAAGAGATTTTACCTTCTGAGAAGTTGGGGGAAGTTATATTATGCACCACGATTCTCAATATCTCTATTATGTCTTGCCTTTGACCCCCAGGGATAAATAAGGCTAATCTCTACTCTCTCTAAAATGTCAAGAATATCTAAGTATATAGACAAAATTAAACCTCCTTATATTTTCACTAATTGAATTCCCATTCGACAGTCAATATGTTAATTCTGTACCTAATTTAAATATAGCCCCATGATAAAGATCTTTTATATTTAGTTTCAAATCCTATGCATATGATCTTAGTTTCCCTCCTGATCTAAACAAAATATGTTCCAAATTTGTCAGATAATAGATGAATATAGTAAGTAGTTATAAGAAATATCTGAAATCACAGAAAATAGGAGAGGTCCAGGAATAAAACAGTATAGCTGGATGGTTGCTTGAGGGAAACGCAGGTGCCAAATAAATTAAAATGGTGAGGTTAACAATAATTCCAGAAAAAATTCTACAATGGGTTATTTATGCAGAGTGCGTGACTGCTGACCATTTAAGAAGAGTATTCTTAAGTGTATCATTTGCTAAATAACCTTTTCATTTATAATAGACTATTTCTATTGCATTTTTCCTAAGGAAATATCCAGTTTAAACTCTGGAATTTTGAGGTCACTTCTATTTTTCTTAGAGAGCTTTACCATGTGGTTATTAGCATGTATTTAGCTGAACCTAACTTTTAATTAAACTAAGGATTAAACCACTTACCATTTGAGAGATAGCTACCTGCACTACCCTCCTTCCAACATTATTGCATTATTTCAACTGTATGAGTCAACATTTTTCCTTCTGTGTATTCTGATACCTAGATTAACCCAACTGGGATAATTCTTTCCCTCATTTTTTTAAGTCTCATTGAAGAACAAAGACTTATTTTCTTATGTGTAACCTTAATATGTAGGTCAAAGGGAACTCTAAAAATTTAAAAGAGAGATTTGGTGCCCTTCCATAGAAGAGAAGCTGAGGAGAAAACAGTATATGATGAGGAGCAAGAAATATAGAGAAAATGTACAAAGGGAAAATTTTAGAGAATTTGAATAAGAACACTTACCACAATTTCTCCGCAACTACTGCTGTAACTTTCATAAAGTAGACAAAGGAAACAAAAGGTGATTGCTTTATTTCCCAAAGTATGTAGCCCATAGTTAGGTTCAAGTGAGAAAATTAGCTTGGCCCTGGCACTGAAATTGTGCTTCTTTCTCCTTTATCCAAGAACTGAGTATATTCATATGAATTGCAGGCAGAAGAGTTTGAAGAGAATAAGTCCAGATGCTACAGTTTTGTTTATGCATGGAGAATAAAAATGACACAGAGTCCTCGAAACTTACAGATGCCTATGGCATGGAATACAAAGAGAGAACATGAGAGTTTCTTAAGGTAGGCAGAAGGAAGGAGGCTGGATGCCTTCTGCCAGTTCTGTTCTCTTTACTGACTCCTCTCCCCATTAGTGAAACCTTGGAATGATCATCCTCTCCAAAAATGTCACCTGAGGAAGACTGAAAAAAATTATTCCAGCAAACATTTAAAAAAAAATAGGGAGAGGAGAACAAAAGAGAAAGAAGGTATTTATAATGTTTCATTTGAAATTAAGCAGAAAATCTGCTACCTGAAAATCTTTATATTGCTTTCACTCTGAGTTAGCAAGCTAATTGCAATTACTTTAGATTTATCTGATGGATTAAGCAACCATTCCTTATCCATTCACTCTAGCATTCAAAAAAAGCAGCCTTTTTAAAATTCTAATAAGTATAAGGAAGGCAATCTTTCTGGGGAGATACTGAAAAGTTTCTGGACAAACACTACTTAATTTCTTTATTCCACTGGTGATGTGGGAAATGTTTGGCTAATTATTTAATTTCAATATATAGATATAGGTATATATTTTACTGTGCTTTGCTTCTCAAAATGTAGTCTATGGACAAGCAACATCAGCATCCTCGAGGAGCTCAACAGAAATGTACATTCTCAGGCCCATCCCAGACCAATGAATCCAAATTGGCATTTTAGCAAGATAAGATCCCTGGGTGACTCACATGTACATTCACAAGAAGTACTGCTCTAATTTCTCAAAAATGATTTATGAATGGTCCAAATATACCTTTTATCCTCCATGAAAACATTTTTAAAAGAGTTGCCAGTGTTAAAAATAAAATACTCAACTTAATAAACCCACAGTACATTTTACATATCTATATTTTTCTCAAGTGAATGGGGTCAGAATATAAATCACCAAAGCAAATGATGCAAATCATTTTATTTTATATCTTCCACCATTCACTCTTACAGAAGAATTGAGTTACTATAACTGAGGACTTGAGAATTGGCCATTGAAGAGCACTCTCAGATTGTGTTAGGTTGGACAGTGAACCCAGACAGTTCTGTAAGTTTCTGACAACTGGCACATTTAGACACAGCTAAATTCTCCTAAGCTGTCTGCACCATGGTGTTTCCACCCGGAAGAGCAATAGCACAATATTCCCACAGGCATTTAAGTAGCAGTATTAAATAGAGCTGCACTGCAGATGTATCCAGGACAAGGGGGAGGGAGAGGGAGGAAAAGAGACCAAAATTTCCAATGAAAGATCTAAGATGAATTTTCTCAAGAAAAGATTGAAGTTGCTTGATACTACAAGGAGATATGAAGTAAGAAAAAATAGATCTTTTTCTCAGGGAAGGTAAAATAAGATCATTGTTTAATCTGTATCAATATATTAAGTAACTTCTCTAGTTTTATATCATTCACCCTATCCTAGGGTATATTTGAATACTTACAATTTACAGGTCGTAAGAGACAGTTGCCTCCAAGAAGATTGTTATTTTATCTCAAGGACAGTGCCCAAATATATATATATATATATTTTTTTTTAAATGAGACTACAACCAATTCAATGTTTAGCTGGTATCAAGTTGGTCCAAGAGTACAAACTTCTACTTTTAAGATAAGTAAATCCTGAAGATGTAATGTACAGCACAGTGATAATAATCATTCTCTAGTATATACTTAAAAGGGGCTCAGCGAGTAGGTCTTAAATGTCCTCACCACAAGAAAAAAATGGGTGTTACCCGTTACAATGGACCTGTTGGCTAGCACTATGGTGATCGTCATTTTTCAATAGAAAAGGGTACCAAATCAACATGTTACACACCTGAAACTTACATAATGTTATTTCTCAATTATTTCTCAGTAAAGCTGGGGAAGATACCTTAAAACTGAAAGAGAGTTTCTAATCATCTAACCACAATTGAAACTGTCTCCCAAATCCCAGGGAGGCTCTTTGATGCCTACCTTGTTAATCAGGAGCTAGAACAGAGGAGTAGTTTGGCAAGGGCAGCTGTAGGACAACAGACAGCAAATAACATAGTCCTGATTTTCAGCATGTTGGAATGTTGGATTCTTTTTTTTTTTTAAGATTTTTTTTAATTTATTTATTTGACAGAGAGAAATCACAAGAGAGGCAGGCAGAGAGAGAGGAAGGGAAGCAGGTTCTCTGCTGAGCAGAGAGCCCGATGTGGAATTGGATCCCAGGATCCTGAGATCATGACCTGAGCTGAAGGCAGCGGCTTAACCCACTGAGCCACCCAGGTGCCCAGCATGTTGGATTCTTGTCAAATCTCATAGCTCACAGCCCATGGATAATTAATTATCATCTCTCCAATATAAGAAAGTAAACCACTGACTTCATAATTAGCCTCTTTAAATAAATGAGACTGATAATAAAGAAATCTATATTTCTACAAAAATTTACAGTGACATTCAGAGATTTTGTTGCTCTTGCATACTGTTATAGGCTCCCAAAATTCATATGTTGAAGCCCTGATCCCCAAAGTGATGGTATTTGAAGGTGAGCACTGCAGGAGTTAATTATTGTTAGGTAAAATCATGAGGTAAAATCTGATCCCATCAGAGTCCATCAGCTGGTGTCCTTAGAAAAGGGTAAGTGAATTCTTGTTCCAGTTCTAATTCTTCCACTTTAAATTTCAAATACAATAAAGTGTGGAATGTTCACCAAGTGCCTCATATTTGTACTTTAAATGTTAATGACTTTGGTTAATAATTGCAAGTAATTTAAACTCATAAGACATCAGTATCTCATATGGAAAATTGATTTGCTATGGTAATGTGCATCTCTTTTCTGTCTTATGCAATGTTAGGACAAATAAAAATAGATTTTAAAATATGCCAATAGATATGTTAAAGGTGATGCAAGTCTATTTATTAAAATACAATTATCATCAACTGAACGCTATCATTAACCCCTAGAATCTAGAGGCCAAATCAATGATACTTTCTGTACATTACTTTCAAATACCAGGGCAATCACAACATATTTCAGCAATAAAATAAGCTGAAAAGCAATATCAAAGAAAAGGTAACATTATATTAGATAGATTAAAAAGTCTTAATAGGAAATAAGAATAAATACTGAGGTATTCAGCTTACCTGAGGGATCTATTTATACCTATTATTATAGGCAATGAAGAAGTTCATTGACCAAATAAAAATTGAAAAGAAAATTTTAGGGAAAAAAAAATCAACATTAACAGTACTTTGAGAAATAAAAGTATCAATTTAACATTGCTTATTGCCTCAGAGTTTTGCAGTGAAAAACTATATGCTCAACTAATCAAAAACATTATCTCCAGAAATTTTATTCCTTTTGACAACAGCCCTTCATCTCTAAAAGCGCACCTATTGCTAGCTAAAGGCATTACATTGTGAGCTCCTTGGAGGCAGGCAGAGTACCTAGGTCATCATTGTATCTGATACAATGTTCATAAATGTCTGCAGAGTAAATATGGCTGTGCGGAATGTGCTGGCCTTGTATCATTATTTGAAATGTGTTGCGCCATTGTTTGTCACAAACCATTAAACTATCTCAGTAATTGCTGTGCATATCCAAAGCCTGCCCTGAGGCTCCTATCACATCTAGGAGAGGCAGAAAGTCCATTGTCAGTTCAAATATTAGCAACACTACTAGGAATGTTCAATTCAATTCACTGAAGATTTGCTAGGTGCTTGCTATACCTTTTTCATATACTAGATTCTATAACAAAATAAAAGCAGTAAATATCATGATTCTTGCCCTTAAGAGGGACCTGTCCATATCTATCCCCTCATCTATGTGCCATTTAAACTATTTTTCAAGGGAAAATATGTTTCAATCATCTTCAGTAAGTCACTGCAGCTCTTTTATTAGGTAACACAAGTCATAAAAAGGGCATTTCTCATAAATGTCTGAACAAGCAGGAGACTATAAAGGATCTAGAGGAGTCATAATATTAGGTGAGCAAAGGAAGGAAGCAAGAGGTTAAGCAGCACCACAACTAAAATAATAGCTAAGAATGAAACTACCATACAGAATACAACAATGAGAAGAAAAATACTGCTTGAAGGGAAAAAAATGACCTGTATCTTTGGGTAGTGGGCTAATTTTTTTTTCTTTCCTCCTAATCTTCTGTGATTTAGAAAAAAAGTGAATAAAAAAATTGCAGTAGGAATTGTGAAGAAATAAGGTCCTGCCCGTGACTCATTAGCCAGAAGCTTCTATAATAAACAAGGGTAAAAGGAAATACCTTGAGGAAGCCAAGACATCTGCTCCCAATTCTAATTGTGTTGGATAGTTTGACTAAAGGGAGAGGGGTTTTTTTTTATCTAAATTAGTGGCTAGCATTTGCATTTTAATAGAACTTGTTGGAGGGTGTAGTAACTAAAACATTTGAGCTATTTCCCCAGGGAAGGAAATAGAAATCAAATTCATTTGAAAATTCTTTTTTTAAAAAGATTTTATTTACTTATTTGAGAGAGGAGAGAGAGAGAGAGAGTGGGGGGAGGGTAGAGGGAGAATGGAGCAGGAAGCCCAACACCAACAGGGGCTCAGTCCCAGGACCCTGAGATCATGACTTGACCTGAAGGCAGACGCTTAATGGACTGAGCCACCCAGATGCCCCCATTTCAAAATTCTAAAGCAATTAAATATAAGAACTCAAAAAAAAAAAAAAAAATAAGAACTCATTCTCATAAAACTGAGGCATGCCTAGTGAACAATTCAATACCAAATCAACAAATATTTTTAAAGAAGAGATTCTTGACATCTTAAATTATCTCATTATAATCAAAAGAACAAAATTGGGCCCAGATTTACAAACAAATCAGGCAGTTTAAATGTCTTCAAACAAAGCTCAACTCCATCCCCAGTGGTGACTGTCTGGCAGTCTTGTCTCCATCCCCAGGACTGTATTCTAAAAGAGAAGGCATCTAGACCTGCTGATGAATTTGTCTGCCTTGTACTAAGCTATTGGTGTTCTCTAGTTGCCAAACTGCCAGTTTACTTTTTTTTCATTTTTAGGAATGCCCATGCAATTCTAATTTTTTTTTCTTGTTGATACACTTCCAGTTTATTTAATTGAAGAGATACAAATGATTTTAAGAAGTATGTTGCTCTGACAGTTAAGCTATTTCTCTTGTATGTTGATAAATGGCTGTTTAACAGCAATTAACCTAACCAGTAATTTTCATAGGATGAGATAATAATAATAATAACAATAATATAGTAACAATTATAAGTTCCTATAGAAAGATCAAGTATTTTGAAAACCGATGCTGTGTCCTCATTATGCTTTTTACACAGAAAACAAGAAGCAAAAGGAAGGAATATATTTATCCTTTTCCCATTAATTGTACAAACAATTCATGCAGAAGTCAAGTAATTCTTCCCAGTTTTCTCAGTGAGTCAGGGGCAGACTCATGGAGACTGAGGTAAGCAGAAAAGAAGTTTGTAGAATATATATGTATGTAGAGTATAGCTTATTAGATCAAATGAATATGCTTTCAGTATTGATAAATTTTTTTAAATCTGCATTTCTGTTAGTAGTTTCCACCTGGACAATATATTCTTCGTCTTGAAATTTTAATGTCAATTCAAATATATGCCAGAAAGAGAAAGATAAGGAAAAAGTCTACTTAGGTTGGTTTGAAACCCTGAGATCATGGATTTATTATTTATGAAGGCATCAATCCTGGAAAGCAGGTTAATATTTGTCTGTATTTTTGCAAGTGAAAAAAATGAAATGCACAAGATAATTTAGCAATGGGATCTCGGAACTCTGAAGGGAGCACAGTGAAACCCTCCAGCTAGACAGCCCATTAGGTCCTGCAGGTCGTGTTCTTAGTCATCCATGCTACTTGGACTTTCTTATGGTTATCATTTCCTAAAGGTCTGAAACCAAGAGAGTCCAGCCTCAAAAGATTCTCAATCTGTTCCAAATGTGGAAGACAGGAAGGAGAGGGACTCTTCTAATGAGTATAACAGCAAGTGAGTCACTTAAGGACAGAAAGTAGAATGGGAGCAAAAAGTTTCCATTTTTCCTGTAATTCTTGCTTTTTTTTTTTTTTTTTTCATTCTTTCTGAAGATCATGGTGGTATATTGCTTGTTATCTAATAGGTTGTGGAACTCCGTACACCTATCAAAAGAAAGTACTACATTGGGATGTCTAAGCTGGGCACCTATCTCTCCCATGAGATCAACAATTATCATTGGAAAATGCACAGAGGGTAGGAGGTGACAAATACTGGACTCTAAGAACAATGTACAGCATCAAACTTTGTTACTATCATTCTGCAAAGTTCCACTGGAAAGCTTTTGTGAACACAGTGTTCTAGGACCAGGATATGAGAAAACCGTGTATATAATGGAAAAGACTAAAAGTGCCACCTTCTGCTTACCAACTCAGAGTGAAGTCACTGTGAAGCAATTACAGACTTTTGTTTTAAAATACCAATACAAGTTAAATGAAATCTCTAACTTCTGAGAGTTCCCAAAAAGGAAGAACATTCTGGCCAATCTGATGAGATGACAGAGGACCTGTCACTAAGCCAATGGTTGTGTTTATGCACACTTCCCTGCAGTATGCTCACAAAGGAAGCACCGTTGGTTCTGTAATAACTCAGGAGGAACAAACTGTGCCTACCCTTCATGTAGGCAGTTAGTGTCTGGGCTAGAAAAGTAACAAGATGGGTGACATTCCATTGATTATTTTTATAGCATTCAACACCACAGCACATATGCTCGTTAGCCTAATGACCACCGCAAATTCTTTGAGGACACGTGGGTGGCTGACAATATATCAAAGTTATATACACTCTGCCATGAAGCCACAGAGAAAACAGGGAAGCAGGGATAGGAAAAAAGTAACATGCAAAGTAAATATGATAAAGGAAAGAAAACAAGATGTTTCTAGTAGTCTGGAACAGAGGCGGTTGAAAAGATAGGCGCATACTAGTAACTTATTATGACTAGTCACTGGGAAACCAAAGTCATCCTCTGAAAGATTATACTGCATGTCGGAAAAAAGTAAGTATTTCTGAAATAAGTAGCATTTCAAAATAATTGCAGTTTGTACCTGACTTTCCTCTGGCTGGCTTCAGAATGTTTATATGATCCCTATGGGTATTTCTTCCCATTCCAGATAACCTCATGTAGAAAAGAGAGTAGCTTCCAGATTTCATGAAAATAGCTAGAGACTAGTTGAAAATTCCTAATTCAAATTATGGAATCAGAGGCATATATTCAGCTTCTATATAATTACTCTAGGTCCTAATACAAACTTCAGAAATTGGAGATTGAGTTTCTTATGTTAATTTTAATTTCCCTTTCCCTTCTACCAAGAAATTCATAAAAGACTTATAAATACCAAACTATTCTAGGATTCAAAATACAGCATGCTCATTTGTTACTCTATTATGGTGTTTTCCAAAGCATTTTCCACGGAACACTTTCCCTTTTGATACCAAAGAGTGAAAGATTTCATCTCAACATGACTTAAGAAATGTTTGAACTTACATACTCACAGTGACTATGAACATGTTAAAAATTTGAAAAGTTCTGCAACTAAAAGAAATGTTTGCAGTAGAACAAAACACCACAAGAAAAGGCAAATGCATACCATTATCTCTTATGAATATAAATGCAAAAAATGCTCAATGAAAGCTAGCAACATATAAAAAGGATTACACCACGATGAAGTGGTATTTGTCCCAGGAATGCAAGGTAGGTTTAACATCTGATAATCAATTGATCTATTTACATAAAATGTCCAAAATAGGCATATCTATAGAGAAAGAATGTAGATTGGCAGCTGCCAAAGGATGAGGCAGAATAAGGAGATCAATAGGTATAAGGGAGGGTGACAGCTGCAGGGTATGGTGTTCCTTTAGGGAAATGAAATGTTCTAAAATTGATTGTGGTGGTGGTTACACAACTCTGGTGAGTGCACTAGAAACTAATGATTTTAAAATAAGGGAATTTCTTTATATGTGAATTATATTTCTGTAAAGGTGTTACAAAAAAAAAAAACCCAAACACACACACACAAAACAAACAAACAACAACAAAAAAAAACCCACTTTTCAGGCTTTTTATATAATCTCACTAACATCCCTAGAGTGATAATTATGGCAAGTACTATTTTTGCCTTTGACATTTTTTTTGCCTTTTTTCAACCCTTTTTTGGTCTAAAAACTTCTAATCCTTTATTAATAATCAGCCAAAATGCCACTACCACTATAATCCCTTCCATGATTTCCCATCATAAAAGGCAAGTATCTTTGAAACATTTTGGGCCATGAGCCACACATGAGCCCTGAAGGGATAGATGAGTAGACAGATGATAGATAGGTCATTTAAACTATCTTTTAAAAAGCAAATACTACTATATGCAGTTCATCTTCTATGCATTTTATTTAAGTCTAGTCTATTTCATTTTTTAATTGTTTTCATGGCACATTAAATTAATGACACTCTAATGACACTCTAATGAGTGGCAACCTACAATTTGAAAAGACTGTTCAAGATGAATGGATCCCATGTTGTACATTTTAATATAAGTATCCCTTTATGTGTCAGTTTGCAATAGTGAATAATCTTATCCCAAATTACCATAGTAATATATTATAGTCATTGTCCATAGGCTTCCTTCATCTCCATTTTGAATGTTAGGGTTCTGCTCCTCTTTTGAATATTCTAATCCTGGGCTACAAAGGGAAGTAAATTTTTTTGTGCCAGGGAAATATTGCTTTCTTGCAGAAAAGCCACAATCTTTTACTTAAAAATGATGCTTGATTCCAAATGCCCTGCTGCATTGCCAAGAAAATTGTTCTTCTCTCCAATACACTCCATATAATGATGGTTGACTGTTTTGTTTACTATTCTTGCAATGGTTTCTGAGCTGTAACTCTGTCTTTCCTTCACTATTCTTAATTTTATATGATCTAAACCAGCCCTTTTGTGTCCTGTTCCATGTTTCCCTTTTAATGTGAGCAGATTAGAAACATAGTGAAAGCAACTTCAACCTAAGTAGAGATATGGGTACAAAGTTTATTCTTACTCCATAATGCCGTTAATTGCATCCTATGAATGTCTATCACAAGTAATTTTATAACTGAAATGAGTCATGCCCAGCAATAAGTAGGCTACCCAAACAACACAGTCTCAGATTTTCATTTTTCTTGTTTTCACGCCTACTTATGGTGATGATGGTGATGATTATCATTTCTGTATCCATTTTAAAACAATAACATCCAAACTTTAGATAAATAATTCATACAAAGGGGGAATAATAAGAAATAGATACTGAATTTGACAATCACTTCTTTCTTTGATATAAGGTTAGAACAATATTGGACATAGGTCCTTCTAAGTTTATTTAATATATGGCAATTAAATTTATTTCTCTAAGATAACTGTGTGTGTGTGTGTGTGTGTGAGAGAGAGAGAGAGAGAGAGAGAGAGATAAGATACAGACAGACAGACGGAGAGACTGAATAGAGACAGAAAGACAGAGACAGAGAGAGTTTTAGAAGGACCAGAGCACATTTAAACATTTTAAGTCACATGCCCTAGGTATTAGAAATTCTCTCTTTGGGGAATAATTCCAGAAAAATTGTCCATACAGAGACACTTGGTAAAAATATTAGGCATAAGATTTTAGAAATGAATAGCCTTTGTTTAAATCCCACTTTTGTTCTTAGGGGTCTCTTCTCTCTGCAAATCTAACCCCATTCTTATAACTCTGTTTGTTTTATCTAGATATTGCCTTGCTATATTTCCTTCAAACTAAAATTTCATGTCTCAGAGCTTCATATCCTGTTTCTGAAGCATTTCTATGACTCCTTCACTCACTCACATACCTTGGCAAATGTCTGCAAACATCCTATCTTCACTCTACCTCCTTGGGCTAGTCCTGAAAACCAGAAGCTCAATGAGCACTTATGACTCTTGTATGTGCTATAGATTCTTCATAAGGTCACCAACTTCGAAGGACATAAAATCCAGCTACAGAGGCAAAATCATGAATATCTACCAATAAAGAAACAATAATAAGAATTTGTGGCACACAGGGGCGCCTGGGTGGCTCAGCAGGTTAAGCCTCTGCCTTCGGCTCAGGTCATGATCTCAGGGTCCTGGGATCTAGCCCTGCATCGAGCTCTCTGCTCAGCAGGGAGCCTGCTTCTCCCTCTCTCTCTGCCTGCCTCTCGGCCTACTTGTGATCTCTCTCTGTGTCAAATAAATAATAAATTTAAAAAAAAAAAGAATTTGTGGCACACAACATAAGCGCTACAGGAATTTAGAAAAGAGAAAGTGTACTAAGACTCCTAATGGTTGAAGAGGATCTTACATGACAGGGAAGAATTTCATGTTCACATGCATTGTATGTGAACAGGTAGGAAAGGAAGTATATCCCAAACAAAGAAATACATGTAGGAGGCTGTGGGTTCTGGTGAGAGGGATTTAATGGGTTTGATTTCAATTGCATCTATCCTTTCTACTTATGTTATCTTAAACAAGTTAATTAATATATCTAAGCCAATCCTGTCCTTACCTCTATAATTGAGATGAAGTACCTACAGTGCTTGGCAATTAGTAAGGAATCAATACATGTTTATTGCCTTCCTCTTCTAAAGAGGATTAATCCAAGGATAGCTGTAAATAAGAAACAATTGCTACTTTATAAATTTGGGCTAAGAAATGTTTTTTAAGTGTTTAATTCTACGGTGAACTTCGTAAATATAACAGATAACATGGTAACAAGAATGCGAGCATTTTAAAAATCCAAATATAGACATTTATATTCAAATGACACAACATATGGCAGGATAGTGTCTCTTGCCCCTTTGCTCCTTTTTACTCATGGCATCCTCATTACTTATGGGGAAGAGACATGTTGGCATAATTAAGTTATCAGACTATAGCTGTGAAAGACAAATGGTCTTAAAAAGTAGATCCTCCACTCTAGAATGTGACAATCCATAATACACAGGAATTGACTGAAAGGTCAGACTAAGCTGCAGGGAAGAGAGAGAAAAAATACAGAACAGAGAAAATTCAAGGTGAAAAGATCCCTGAGTTAATGAGAAGGCCATTTGAAAGATGAATAAAGAATGCCTTTACCTTCCTGAAGTCTTGGAATATATTCCTGGTTGCGAGAAGTAGTGTAGGAGCACCAGTCATTGAATCTGTGATCCTTTCTAACTGATATTGAAATTAAGGGCAGGATTTCCTAAAAATACAACCAAAGGTCAAATGGAAATAGGACAGATTACCCAGTTTGGGATTCCCATGATGCTGCTGGCCCTGCCCCAACTTTCCCTCCCATCTCCTGCTATGGCATCAATATGCTGACACTTTCTATCTTTTAAAGAAAAGAAACCCTTATCAAAAGATCAATGTTTAAAAATGTCTGTACTATAAGGACTAGGAGTGATATAATAGAACAATAGATTAAATTTTGTGAAACCTGAGCCAAAGAAGTAACAAAATCTGAATGCTGAAGAAAGTTTACATGGCACTTATTCAATAGTATATATTAGGCGGTAAGAAGAAGATGGACAAAAAAGAAGGGAAAAAAAAACATAAAATGAAGAAAACAAGCTACTCTAAAGAATGTGTGGTTGGTTTGTTCATCAAGTATCCAAGAACTGTTAATTAATATTGTGCCAAGTTCAGCTATTATTCATAAGATCACTTCTGTGCTAACCTCAACTTAAAGAAAATGAAAATTGCTTCTCTTAAAGTGACTTCACAAGCTAATCTAGAAGTTAAACTTATAAAAACTGAAATGTGGATTTTATGACAAAAATGTTAGGGAATTGGAAAATGGGAAAAATAAAGATATTAATGAAAACTGAAATGCACATAAATATATTGAAGTAACATCTCATGGTTATTGATAAGGACTTTCAAGTGCCAAATCCTTTAACTGATTCAGACAGACATCTGCAAGTCCAAGTGAGCTCGTGTCAAAATCCAGCTGATTATCAAAAAATCACCTGGGGTTGTTGACATCAAATTCTGTCAGTAATAAGCAGGTACTGTTAGTGATCATGTACAAAACATTGGGAATGAATCCAAGAAATTCTAAAAATCTTCCTCAGCTTTCACATTCTCTGATTCATGATATTGCATTTGCATTCAGAGCCTTCCATGAGTCTTGCTCATCCCACCCTAGTGCACTCACATTAGTCAAGAATGTTATTTCCTGGGGCGCCTGGGTGGCTCAGTGGGTTAAAGCCTCTGCCTTCGGCTCAGGTCATAATCCCAGGGTCCTGGGATCAAGCCCCGCATCGGGCTCTCTGCTCGGCGGGGAGCCTGCTTCCTCCTCTCTCTCTCTGCCTGCCTCTCTGCCTACTTGTAATTTCTGTCTTTCAAATAAATAAATAAAGTCTTTAAAAAAAAAAAAAAAGAATGTTATTTCCTTACTCCCTCTTGCCCTTTTTCTACTAAATTTCCACTCACCCTTGAAGGATCATCTCAAATATCCCCATTTCTAGGAAACACCCAGACTAGATCAGAACCTCTTCTTAATGTGTGAGAATGTGTCTCACACATTCATCTTGTTTAGATTCCTAGAACTATCTCTATTGCAACTAAACAATTTCTTGTACAATTGCTGTTAAAATATGTGTCTTCCCTACTAACATATAAATTCTATGAGCTAAGGGACATAATTTGTTTTATTCACTATGGATATCAAGTATCAAGAATTGTGGCTGATCGATAATAAGACCACAGAAATATTTGTTGAATGAGTAAGTGTTCCACCTAAATTCCATTTGCTGAATTAAGAAAAATAAAGCACCATGATAGAATGACAGGAAATATTAGAATCTTCAAGAAACTATGATGTGTTCATCACCTCAAAAGTCAATCATCCTTTCTCTTCCCCTTGAGCAGATGATTCTAGTGCAGTGAAAAATATGATAATAAAAAGGTAAAAAAAAGTCATTTGTGGAATTTAAGAAACAAAACAGATGAACACATGGCAAGGGGGAAGGGGAAAAAGAGAAGGAGAGAAGGAAATAAGCCATAAGCCACTCTTAACAACAGGGAACAAACTGAGGGTTGATGGAGGGAGGTGGGTGGAAGATGGGCAATGGATAACAGGTATTAAAGAGGGCACTTGTTGTGATGAGCACTAGGTGTTGTATGTAAGTGATGCATCACTGAATTCTACTCCAGAAACCAATATTGCACTATATGCTAACTAAAAAAATTTAAATTAAAAGGTAACAATAAATTAAAAGGTAAATAAATTTAATTAAATAATGTAGGCAGGACATTAGAACCCTACTTCCTGTGAAAGGAGAAGAATTAGAATCATGCTAGTTCTCATATTATGTATTGATTATTATCCCTTTGGCCATTAATGTTCATTCTCCTTTTTCCTCTACCCTGATCTATACCCTGAGAAAATGTCCTCAGTGGTGTGCATCACCTTCTCCCTTTGTTGTCTGGCTTCCTGTGGAGTTCAACCAAAGGGAGATGCCAGCAGATCAGAGAGCAAGAGAGAAATCGGGGGATTTATTTCTTTCATTTACTCCCTGACTGGTCACAACTTGGCAGTTGTGGGGGCGGGGAGCTGGGAGGTGGTGATTTATGAAGGGGATGTTGGGGAATTAGAGCTTTTTTGTGTCCTCCTTAGTGTCTCTCTAGTGTCCAAATTACCTCTAACTAGGAGTGATAAGCAAGCTGTGTGCCTATGCCCCAAGCTATTTGTAACAGAAAGCACAATATAAGGAATAAGGGGAGCCTGGGTGGCTCAGTTGATTAAGTGTCTGACTCTTGATTTTGACTCAGGTCATGATCTCAGGGTTCTGAGACTGAGCTCTGCATCTGGCTCTGCACTGAAGAGAGAACCTGCTTAAGATTCTCACTCTCCCTCTTCCTCTGCACCTCCCCACTGCTCACATACTCTCTCCTTTTCTCTCTAAAGAAAAAAAGAATGGACGAAAAAGTAAGTTGTCTTCATTCTCAAAAAGTTTCCATTCTAGTAAGTATATCTACAATAAACCCATATCAATGACAGCCATGATAAACCCATGGGGACTTCTCCAAGGGCACTTTGAAAAGTTAATTAACTTCTTCAGATGACTAGAATTTTTCACCAACTACTATACGATCCCTTTAATGTGCGTATTGTTTTGAAGAATTACTGAAAAGACTTCAAAGAGGAATCAGGTTCCATTTCAGTCATATACAACTAGTATGACACTGGAGCAAAAATCATGCATGGAAGAGAGCTCAGTTATCATGCTAACAGGGTCAGGAGTGTAATTTAGGTCAGATACTCTGAAGTGCATTATGTGACCCCAAACTTGAAGCAGAGGCACATATTAGAGCCAAAGCCTAGATCTTTCCTGACCTCTTTGATTATCATCAAAGGCGTATGTATTTAATAAAACTATATTACCTAAACTATCTGGCCTGATATGTAATACATTAAAATTTCTCCTTATTTTAATCACTAAAGAATTTGGTAAAATGTGGAAGTGACTATTTGAAAATACATACAAACATCGAATTGGGTATTAATTATTTTATGACTAGTACTTGGTGTCATAAAAATACCTTAATATTTGGTGATGACAATGATATAGTAATAATAACAATAATGTCTAATATGTATGTCACTTTCTATATGTCAAAAAATCTGATCTTACAAACATAGTGATCCGAAGGGGCATGTGCACCCGAATGTTTATAGCAGCAATGTCCACAATAGCCAAACTATGGAAAGAACCTAGATGTCCATCAACAGATGAATGGATAAAGAAAAGGTGGTATATATATACAATGGAATACTCTGCAGCCATCAAAAGAAATGAAATCTTGCCATTTGCGACGATGTGGATGGAACTAGAGCGTATCATGCTTAGTGAAATAAGTCAATCGGAGAAAGACAACTATCATATGATCTCCCTGATATGAGGAAGTGGAGATGCAACGTGGGAAGTTTGGAGGATAGGAAAAGAATAAATGAAACAAGATGGGATCGGGAGGGAGACAAACCACAAGAGACTCTTAATGTCACAAAACAAACTGAGGGTTGCTTGGGAGAGGGGGGCCGGGAGAGGGTGATGCGATTATGGACATTGGAGAGGGTATGTGATATGGTGAGTGCTGTGAAGTGTGTAAACCTGGTGATTCACAGACCTGTACCTCTGGGGCTAAAAATACATTATATGTTTATAAAAAAATTAAAAATTTAAATAAAAAAATCTGATCTTGATTATTTCAATTAATACTCAAATAATACTGTATATGGTGAATATTCAAATTATTGTCATGTTATAGAATGGCCACCATTTTTAGAGAAATTAAGTAAATCACCCAAAATAATAGAACTAAACCCAAGAATTTGGATTTGGACCCGTATTTCTATAATCCAGAATCTTGTGCTCTAATTTTAAAATAGCTTAAACCATTCTATGCTATATTTACATTGTGCATAGGAAAAAATTGATACTCCATGGTAGTAACCTATCTCATAAGTTCACAAGGAGAATTTCTGCAATTATATCAGTAAAACTCTTAGAAAAAGGTCATGCATAATATATTCTTGTGTTCTATTTCTGCCCTTGGCCCATCACCAATTATTTACTTTCACCAATGCATAATAAATCACTTGAATATGTTTTACAAAAATGAAACCCAGTGCCCAGTAAAAAATAAGATTTATTTCCTATATTACTTACTTATAGGAAAACTCCTTGAAGAAAAAGCAATGGGAAGTAACATACACAATAACACCAGACATTTTCAATAAAATTTTAATATTACTGAGTCACATAAAATGTTTCAACACTGACAAAAACAATGAAGATAAGCTAGACTATAAATAATTTTACAGTGACCAATTTATGTAACTTTCAGCCATTTGCGACAATGTGTCAGTTTTAGATGAAAAATTAAAATTATGAATAATAACATATTTATCAAATTTTGGAACTGGATGGTACAGACAAATTTAAAAACACCATTGATTTTCAGAAGCTTGAAAAAATTTAAAATATTCTAAACCAAAAAAAAAAATTCTAAGCCATAAAATTATGGCTCCAGGTTGCTTTCTGTTCATTTAGTGGAAAAAAGGATCTATATGCTTATATATAATATATAAAAGTAAATAAAAAGTATTTATTTAAAGGAAAATTTTTGTTTTGTTTAGCTTTGTGGTTATAGCACGTTAATTTCTAGTGACTATGATACTCCTTTCTTTAGAAAGTTGTCCAAAAGAGAACTTGACCACCTGTGTAATATCCTACCCAGGATTTCTGGTCTACTGCTCAGCTCTTCTCACCCCTACACAACTGCCAATAACAGTAAAACCTCCAATTTCTTTTTCATTATTATTATTATTATTATTGAGAGACAACCCAGATGGTATATGGGATAGCATCTTTCCATAAGCCAGTAAAGTTCTGCAATTAGTAAGTTGCACCTGTTTTTAATGTAGAAGGGGTTGATTTAACCCCTGAAATACTTATCCTGATATAAGGTCATTAAAGCCCTCTCTATTCCCCAATCTTTTGGCCAATCTACCTTACTTTCTTCTTGCTTGGATTCTTGTTTCTTATCAGTGCCTCAAGTTTCTGCTAGGAATCTATACCTCCATCCCCTTCCTACATTATAGTCTCCTCTCTGTCCCCACCACTTCAGATCTTGATCTACTTTTCATAGTAAAAGGATTTTTTTTATTTGACAGAGAGAGAGGGATCACAAGCAGGCAGAGAGGCAGGCAGAGAGAGAGGGGGAATCAAGCTCCCTGCTGAGCAGAGAGCCCAATGTGGGGCTCAATCCCAGAAGCCTGAGATCATGATCTGAGCTGAAGGCAGAGGTTTAACCCAATAAGCCACCCGGGCACCCCGCTAATTGCTTATTCTTAAAGAGTTCTGGAAATTCTCTAGTACTTTGCTATACTTTCTTGAACTCTACTACCTGAACATTTGCTGACTTGCCATTTCTATTAATAACGTTTCAACTGTACTAGCATTTCAGCAAAGGATCCCCAACTTCAATGAAGCCATGAAGCTATGTATTGCCTGGGTTCCAAACAACTTTGCTTTTTTAATATGTTTGTGAAACACTGAAATATATTTAGTTAAAGTGATTAATAATTCATAGAGCCTTCTGGTGTAGTCTTCTACGTTATGTCACTACATATTAGGTGATTCTATTTATGGGAAATGTTCAGAATGGGCAAATCCACAGAGACAGAAAGATGAGGTTGCCAGGGGCTGGGTCGGGGGATGGGAGTGTATGTTTATGGATTTGGGGGTTTCTTTTTGGGGTGATGAAAAAAGTTCTAAGTTAGATAAGGGTAACAGTTGCACAACTCTGAATATAGTAACACCACTGAATTTCAGTATGCTTTTAAAAAGTGAATTTTTATGGTATAGGATCTCAGTAAAGCTGTTACTAAGGATTAAAAAAAAAATCTCTGCTATCAAAAGCCACTGTTACTTCTTGGAGTAGGTCATGTTCTTCAGTCTATTGTGAGTACAAAAAAATGTAAGGGTATGTAATGATAAGGATAGATATTTATGTTATATTATTTTAAAAAGTCAAAAAACAGCATATTCTGGTTTCCCCTTTCTTGATTAAAAAAAGTGTGTGTATGTCAAAATCCATATATAAAAATACTGTGCAGTGAAAAAAAAAATTAAAAAAAAATTCATAGAGCATAGAAGATTTTAAAAGACCTTCATTCCCACCCCCCAAAAAATATATTACCCATGAAATTAACAAAAAATCACTTTTTTAAAAAAAAGGCAGTGAGGAAGTATGGCTAGTAAGAAATCTAAAATAAATGTACTTCAGAAGGAGGAGCCTTTCTAAGTGAACATGAACAAATTATGTTTGAACTCCTGGAACCATATAGAGAAGTCATGCAAAAGAGGGTAGCTTTTGCTCAGACAAGGAGTAAAGGCTAAACTTTTGACAAATTTATGAACACATGTCAGATTAGAACCTAGAGGAAACCTAATGCAAAGACGTCTCAAAATCTTAGAGAAATACACTCCCATAATCTTGGCATCTATGTCTCATGGGCAGGGAGTCTCCAAATCTCTTATTAGGCAAGTCTTCAGCTTCACAGAACATCATTCTTAAAGCCATGAGGTCTAATGGCCTAACAGTGATAAGATCTGTCAAACTTCAGGTCACCCAGATTTTTTTGTATTTGGTCCCAAACCCCTACTGGAAGATGAGGCCTGAACTTCTACCTCTTTACCAAACATCTACCCAATTTAAATTTTGAAAAGATGATAGATATTATTACACTTTTATATTGTTAGTGGGAATATAAATTGTTACAGCCATTACAGAAAATGGTATAGAGCTTTCTCAGAAGACTAAAAATAGAAATACCATATGGTTCATTTCTAGGCATATATCCAAAGGAAATAAAATCACTATCTCAAATAAATATGGGCACTCCCATGTTCATTGAAGTTTGACTCACAATTCCCAAAATATAAAAACAACCTAAGTGTCTGTCAACAGAGGAATGGATAAAGAAAATGTGGTATAGATATACAATGGAATATTATTCAGTCATAAAGAGAAGGAATCCTGCCATTTATGACAACGTGGATGAACCTAGAGGACATTAGGCTAAATGAAATAAGCAGACACAGAAGGACAAATATTGTATGATCTTACCTGTATGTGGAAACTTACAGAACCAGAGTAGAATGATAGTTACCCGGAGCTGGGGGTAGGAGATGTTGGTCAGAAGGTGTAAGAGTTACGTTGTAAGATGAATAAGTCCTGAGAATCTAATGTATACCACAATGAGTATAATTAATAATATTGTATTGCATACTTGAAATTTGTTAAAATAATAGATCTTAAGGCCTTTCAACACATACACAAGGAAGATAACTATTTGAGAAGAAAAATGTGTTAACTAGCTTGATTGTGGTGATCATTTCACAATGTGTGTGTGTATATATATGTGCATATATATTTATCACATTTTATACTTTAAAGATTTTATTTATTTATTTGATAGAGAAACAGAGTGAGTGGGGCGAGGGGCAGGGCGAGAATCTTACGCAGATTCTGCTGAGTGCAGAGTCTGACATGGTGCTGGATCTCACAACCTGAGATCATGACCTGAGACAAAATTGAGAATCAGATGCTTAACCAACTGACCCCTTCAGGCATCCCATCACATTTTATCTCTAAAAATCACATTGCAGGGGTGCCTGGGTGGCTCATTGGGTTAAGCCTCTGCCTTAGGCTCAGGTTATGATCTCAGGGTCCTGGGATCGAGCCCCGCATCAGGCTCGCTGCTCAGCAGGGAGCCTGCCTCCCCCTCTCTCTCTGTCTACTTGTGATCTCTGTCAAATAAATAAATAAAATCTTTTTTAAAATTACATTTCACAACCTAAATTCACACAACATTTATTTGTTAATCATACTTCAATAAAGCTGAAGGGAAAAAAAGATATTAGCCCCATGGTGGCACAAATATTTCAGGACTGGACTGGAAAGCAATGAGAAATCTTAAAACTACCATTGCTCAATTCCAAGGCCATAGAAGAGAGACTAAAGCCTATGTAAGTGCACAGCAAACATACTCAAATACTAATTGAACCAAAGGAATCATTCCTTACCTAACATTAATAAGTTAATTCTGAGAAACCATAAAAATGAGTGAGACAAGGAAAGAAACAAGAAAATGTGAGTTCTAGTCAAGAGAGAAAAATAGTTAAATATAAATAGGTTTATAGATTACCCAGATATAGGAAAAATTAGAACAAGTTTTTAAATCCAAGAATCTATGGTAACAGATTAATTTAATGGGGTAAAGAATCGAAGAGATATTTGAAAATAATTTTAAAACACATGGAAATGATAAAAATATAAAATAGAATATTCTGAATAAAAGATTTACTGAATGAGAATATTGTCAGATTGAACACATCATAAGAAAGGACTGGTGAACATAAAGATTAGTCAAGAGAAATCCCTAAAACCTAAGAACAGAAGGGACAAAAAGGAAAAATATAACTAAAGGAGAGATGAATGGGACTATATCAAAATATTTTAATATGTGATTAATTATAGTTCTAGAAGGGTAAAAGATTTTTAAAAAGCAAAAATATATCTATATTTTTTGCAAGAATATTTTACTTTTTTTCCTGAATTTGATGTTTAAAAAGCAACCTATTGACTCAGAAAGTCCAAGAAACATTAAGAAAAATAAGTATTAAGAAGGTATGCTATAGTTAAAATGACAAAAACAGAGTAAACTATTTTTAAAAACTAGAAAAAAAGACACTTTACACACAGAGAAATTATATCTATATATGAATGACAATTTTTATAGAACAATAAAAGAAGAAAAGAAAATAAATTTTAAAGTACTGAAATTCAAAACAAAACAAAAAAAGTATTAACAGAGAATTCTATATCCAGTGAAAATATCTTACAAAAATGAATATATGATGTGTTTACTTTATGATAAATAGAAGTTGAGAGAATACATTGCCAGCAAACCCACAATACAAGAAATATTAAACAGGGGCGCCTGGGTGGCTCAGTGGATTAAGCCGCTGCCTTCGGCTCAGGTCATGATCTCAGGGTCCTGGGATCGAGCCCCGCATCGGGCTCTCTGCTCCGCGGGGAGCCTGCTTCCTCCTCTCTCTCTGCCTGCCTCTCTGCCTACTTGTGATCTCTCTATCTGTCAAATAAATAAATAAAAATCTTTAAAAAAAAAAAAAGAAAAAAGAAATATTAAACAAAAGTCCTCAGCTGAAGTAGAATGATTCCATTTAGCATCTTTGATATACTGAAAATAAGGCTCCCAAGAATTGATAAATATGAAAATAAATATAAAATATCTCTTTACCATAATACACATATAGTATGTTCTAAAAAGACTTGATTACATAAAGCAAAACTAATACCAATGTATTAGTCTATCATATATGCAGAAGAAAAATAAAAAACCAAAATCAACAAAGGTAGGTTTAAATGAAATTTTTAAAAATTAAATATGTATTTTGAAATAATTGTAGATTTACATGTCTTCTAAAAAATAATACAGAGACTATCCTTGTACCCTTCACCCAGTTTCTACCAGTGGGTGACATCTTGCAACACTCTAGCACAATACCACACCAGGTTGTTATTAACACAGTAAAATTACAGAAGAGTTCTGCCACCATGAAGATCCCTCATCTTTTGCTTTCAAAGCCACACCCACTTGCCTCCTCCCCATTCCCCTTCCTTAACCTCTGATGATCACTACTCTGTTCTCCATTTCTATAATTTGGTAACTTCAATATCTTCTATAAATAAAATCATACACTACTTAACATTATGGGATTGGTGTTTTTCACTCAGCATAATTCTCTAGAAATTTCATTCAGGTGGTTCTGTTTTTTCAATAGTTTTCTATTACTGAGTAGTAGTACATGCTATGGATGTACCACTCTGTTTAAATCTGTCTTTATGCATATAGGGGCGCCTGGGTGGCTCAGTGGGTTAAAGCCTCTGCCTTCAGCTCGGGTCATGATCCCAGAGTCCTGGGATCGAGCCCCACATCGGGCTCTCTGCTCCGCGGGGAACCTGCTTCCTCCTCTGTCTCTGCCTGCCTCTCTGCCTAGTTGTGATTTCTCTCTGTCAAATAAATAAAATATTAAAAAAAAATCTGTCTTTATGCATATATGACAGAATGGTTTATGTAAAAATCCTAAAATTTTATTTTTAAAACTCCTAGAATTTCTAAGTAAATTGAGCAAGGTTTAGGGTACTGAGTATAAAAAGTCACTTGAATTTCTATATACTAAAAACAAGCAATTGTGGATTTTTTTATGAGATTATTGTAATAATTACCACAAATTTGGGGGCTGAAAACAACAGAAATTTATTCTTCCACAGTTCTGGAAGTCAAAAGTCCAAAATCAAGGTATCAGCAGGGCCAAACTCTCTTCTTAAGACCAGAAGAAAGTCCTTCCTGGACCCTTCCTTATTCTGCTGGCATTCTTTGACTTGCAGCAATGTAAATCTATTCTGTTTCCATCGTCACATGGCTTCTTTCCTCTGTGTCTTCTCCCCCACTATCTTTTATACAGGCACCCTAAATCCAGGATGATCTCATCTCAAGATTATATCTGCATAGTTCCAAATAAGTTCACCTTTGCAGGTTACAAGGATTAGGACCTAGGCATATTTGGGGGGGGGGGGGAGTGTCTGTCTACTCAACCTACAATTAGTAAATTAAATTTTTAAATACCATAAAAGCCTAAAATATTTATAATAAACTTAACCAAGTAATGATAAATCTTTATACTGAAAACTAACATACACTGCTAAGAGAACTTTTAAAAGACACACACACCCCCCATAGTCATGGGCTAGAATATTTGATATTAGTAAGATGATAACTTCCTCCAAGTTTATCTATAGGTTCCACATTGCAACTAAAAATCTCAATAGTATTTTTTGCAGAATTTGACAGATGATCCTAACATTTATGTGTTTCCTAGATTAGCCAAAAATAATCTTGAAAGAAACCAAGAAATTTGGAAAAACTACATTACCTGATTTCATGATTAATTATATCACCACTATAATCAAAATAATGATGAATCCACATAAGGAAAGATAAACAGGTTAATGAAAAGGAATAAAGAGTCCAGACCCACAGGTACACAGTCAAAAATATAGAGAAAATAACCTAATGACAATCTGTGCATTTATCACTCAATTTTAGCATTTTGCCATATTAGCCTCAAAATTTTTTTTATAAGACTTACAGGTGGTGCTCAAGAGCCATGTATAACCTTCACTAACTCTGTTTCCCTCCCTTCTCTTTCATTATCCTAAATTTGGTGCTTTTCATATGATTAGACTATAAATAACTTATGCATATATAAAAATGGAACCAAAATAACTAGCACAGTACATTGTTTTTTAATTCATGTAACATTAAACAAACTATATATGTAATTTGTTAGTTTGTTTTTTTAGCACATGATTTTTTTGCACTTGGCTGTAGTGATAGGTGTACCTCTAATTTATTTATTTTTATTGATGTATATTTTCCTACTGTATGAACATATCACAATGCACTATTCTTATGTCCTATTGAATAGGACAATATAAATAAATCATATTTATTTACATATTCTTGGATTTTAGTAAAAAACTGTGCATGTAAAGGGTTTTATGATTTATATGCTTGCTCCTCCTGACTCCAACAAAGTTTCCCATATGTAGGTCTAGTAGTTTAGAATTTGCCTCTACACAGCTGCTCCAACTCCAGAACCAGAGCTTTTAATGAAATTTTTTAGTTTCTTCTCTGCAGTGGTTTTTGGGAAATTATGGAGCAAGAAAACACTTGATGCATTTCCTGGTCTTCCTGCCTCCCGAAGTCCACAATTGGCTTAAAGTTCTATCCCAGAGAGGGGTCAACACATTTTTGATACTCAATTTTCTTTTGTTTTTGAGGGAACTTCATCACACCCTAAACCCTGGCTTCAATCATGGACTTAGCTTTGGAATTCTATGAAGCATTTCAGTTCTCCCCTTTCCATAGCAATAATCCCATTCTGGCTGCTCTTTTTGACTTATAGACCCAGAGCTCCAAATAGCCACAGCTTCAGGCCTGTTCACTGTGTGTGGTTTTCTGCTCCTCAGAATGTTTATCTTGCTTTCAAATCCAGCTATACATCTTCAGTTTTCATATTTTATATAAATCACCCATTAATGGTATGTCTCTGGAACAGATGGAAGCATCAAACCAGGATTGTATGGAGGCATTTTGACCATAAATTTTCAGACTGAATTATTGTAGGACAAATTACAGATCTTTAGATTTGAAAGTAAATCCCTCCTGTAGAGAACAGAATGATAGGATGTCAGCATGTATTAGTGCCGGTCTTACTATGTGCTCGGAACGACAGTTGGTGTTTATATACATTGTTATTATCTGCATTTTATGAGTGGAGAAATAAAACAGATAAGTAAAATAAGCAACATCTCTGAGTAGTATTAAAACCCAGTTCAGTTTTTGTCCCAAGTGAATACTCTGTCCAACATAGCAAATGTTTTTAATAATTAGAAAAGAATTCTAGGAGAAAGGAAAATAGCCATGTTCTTCATGGTTAAAGTTTCTGAACTTGCATAAACAATCTGCAGAGAATTTTTTTTAAATGTTTATGAAATACTTTGAGATCTTCTGGTGAAACTCCTAACAACACAAATCATTTTCTCCAGGCAAATGGATCCAGTTGTGCCAGCAGAAATTAGTTTCCAGGCAGTCTCAATGAAGTGTAATTCCTGATATTCCATTTTAACAGTATCTTCTGAACCTTTTAATTTTCTTGACTTACAGCGTGATTGATCATGATTTATCTCAACTGAGCATCAGCTCCCCACCACTCACTGAACCAATTTACTTCGAACTTTCCCATACACAGAGCTCCCTCTAAAGGGAGGGAGAGAAATGAGACTCTTACTGGCTGTACTGAAATCATATCACCAGAACACTCTTTTAATTGCTTTCTTAAAATTCAGTATCTTTCTTTGCATACTCATTCTCCTTAACCAGAGTCAGTCTGCCTGACTCTCCTCCCATCCTTCTGACTTCTCCCTTTCTTTACAATTCAGTGATGTCGCTTTTTCTGTAATTTTGGGCAGCCCCCAAGTTCCATTTTCATTGTTTCACTGCTTTTCTTACCCTCCAGTGTCTTTCTTGTAGATCTCACTTATCTCCATGGACTCAGCACTCTTCCTGTCGGTGATTCAGGAATTCCACAAGTGTCTGCAGCAATCATCCACAGCATTCCTGAACACTGAGTTATTTTCTTAGAAGTTCCAGCATTACCTCAAACCTACCTTGCCTAAAATGAGCTACTGCATTTTAAATTTTTTTAAAATTTTAATTCCAGTGTAGTTAATGTAGAGTGTTCTATTAGCTTCAAGTGTACAATATAGTGATTCAATACTTATACACATTACTCAGTGTTCATCATGATAAGAATACTCTTTAATCCCCATTACCTGTTTCACCCATCCTCCTACCCTCCCCCACCCTGGTAACCATTTATTTGTTTATAGTTAAGAGTCTGTTTCTTGCTTTGTCTCTCTTTCCCTTTTTATTTCCTTTGCTCATTTGCTTCTTAAATTCCACATATGAGTGAAATCTTATGGTATTTGTCTTTCTCTGACTGGCTTATTTGCTTAACGTTATATTCTCTAGCTCCATTCATGTCATTGTAAATGGCAATATTTCATCCTTTTTGATGGCCGAGTAATATTCCATGATTTATATATGATACATATCTCATATATATATATATTTGAATAATATATATACACACACACATATATATACACAAAAAAATAAAGTACCTAAAAACAGAACTACCCTACAATCCACTAATCACACTATTGAGTACTTACCCAAAAAATACAAAACACCAATTCAAAGGAATACATGCAGCATGTTTATTGAAGCATTAGTTATAATAGCCAAACTTTGGAAGCAAGCCACACACACACACACACACGTGTATATGTATACACACACACATCCAGCCATCTAATACACACATATATACATCTATCTCTACACACACACATCCATCCATCTAATACACACATATATACATCTATCTCTATATATAGATAGATGTGTGTATATAGATAGATGTATATATGTGTGTATTAGATGGATGGATGTGTGTGTGTATACATATACACGTGTGTGTGTGTGTGTGTGTGTGTATTCACATATGGCATATCTTTATCCATTCATCAGCTGATGGACATTTGGGATCTCTCTAGAGTTTGCCTATTGTTGAGAATGCTGCCATGAACATTGTGGTACATGCACCCCTTCAAAGCTCTATTTTTGTATCTTTGGCTATTCTTTGGGTAAATACCTAGTATTACAATTGCTGGATTATAGGGTAGTTCTATTTTTAACTTTTGGAGGAATCCCTAGACTGTTCTCCAGAGTGGCTATACCAGTTTGAATTCCCACCAACAGTGAAAGAAGGATCCTATTTTTCCACATCCTCACCAACACTTGTTGTTTCTATGTTTTTAATTTAGCCACATTCTGACAGGTATGAGATATCTCATCGTAATTTTTAATTTCACTTGCATTTCCCTGATGATGAGTGATGTTGAGCATCTTTTCATGCATCTCTTGGCCATCTAGATGTCTTCTCTGGAGGAATTTGTGTTCATATCTTCTGTTCATTTTTACTTGGATTACTTGGGTTATTTGGTTTTGGGGTGTGAGTTGTATAAGTCCTTTATAGATTTTAGATACTAACCCTTATCAGATATGTCCTTTGCAAATACTTCCTCCCATTCTGAAGGTTCCCTTTTAGTTTTGTTGATTGTTTCCTTTCCTGTGCAAAAGATTTTTATTTTGATATAGTCCCAATAGTTTATTTTTGTTTTGTCTCCCTGGCCTCAAGAGACATGTCTAGAAAAAAAGTTGCTATGTCCAATGTTGGAGAAATTACTGCCTGTATTCTTTTCTAGGATTTTTATAGTTTCAGATTTCTCATTCTTTCCTCCTTTGCCAAAGATTGGCCATATGAACATGGGTTTATTTCTGGGTTCTCTATTCTATTCCATTTCTCTATGTGCTACTTTTGTGTCAGTACCATACTACTTCCATTACTACGCTTTGTAGTATAACTTGAAATCTGGAAATGTGATACCTCTGGCTTTGCTTTTCTTTTTCAGAATTGTTCTGGCTATTTGGATTCTTCTGTAGGTCCATACAAATTTTAGGATTTTTTGTTCCAGTTTTGTGAAAAATGTTGGTATGTTGAGAGATTACATTAAATGTATATGTTGCTTTGGGAGTTATGGACATTTGAATAATATTTGTTCTTCCAATCCATAAACATGTAATATCTTTCCACTTGTTTGTGTCATCTTCAATATCTTTCATTAGGATTTTATAGTTTTCAGAGTACAGGTCTTTCATCTCTTGGTTAACTTTATTCCTAGGTATTTTACTATCTTTGGTGCAATTTTAAATGGGATTGCCTTCTTAATTTCTCTTTCTGTTGCTTCATTATTAGTGTATAAAAATGCCATGTATTTCTGTACATTGATTTTATATCCTTTAAACTTACTAATTTCATTTATCACTTCTAGGAGTTATTTGGTGAAGTCTTTAGGGTTTTCTATATATAGTATCATGTCATCTGCAAATAGTGAAAGTTTTACTTCTTCCTTACCAATTTGGATAATTTTAATTCCTTCTTGTCTGATTGCTGTGACTAGGACTTGTCCATTACTGTTAAATAATAGTAGTGAGAGTAGACAGCTCTCTTGTTCCTGACCTAGAAGAAATGCTCTGTTTTTCACCATTGAGTATGATGCTTTTCATATATGGCCTTTATTATGTTGAGTTATGTTCTCTTTTATCTTACTTTGTTGAGGGTTTTTATCATGAATGGATACTGTACTAAAATATTGCATCTTCCTCTCAATAAATCATAGCTGTTCCTTCATGCCTGATAACTTCCCAATCATATAAAATTGACTTTATTTTTAACAGTAATCAGACTTCAAGTCCTACCTATTCTTTTTTTTTTTAATCTGTTGCATCTGTGCTTCTTTTTCCCTAATAACATCATCCAAATTCAGATCTATCACCACATAGTATTACTTCCATAGGTTCTTGACTTGCTTCTGTGTCTTATCTCTTCAGGGCAACATGATCTAAACTTTGATATAGATTTGGCTTCATACCACACTACTTCTTCATGTGACATCTCTGAGAATCTCAGTGTAATACCCCTGTCTCTCTAATTAGGCCTTCTGTCTTTAACATGGCACTGAGGCCTTCACAATGAATGCAGACTTGATTCCATTTCTATAAGCATCCAACATTCAACAAATAAATGTGCCAGACACTATGCTATGTGCTTGAGATAGGTCAGAGATTGAAAATAAGGAGAAAAATCTCTCGGCCTCAGTGGAGTTTTCGTTCTTGTTGGAGGTGACAGGCAATAAACAATAAACATAAAAAAAAACAGTAAACTATAGAGAATGTTATAAGAAAGGGGTTAGTAACAACAACAACAACAACAAGAGAAGCTGAGGATAAGGGATAGTGTGGTGTGAGTTGCATTTTTGTTTAGCATGATCAGAGAAGCCTTCTGTGAGAAGGTTACAATGTAGGCCAAGGTACAAAGGAAGTGGTTGTTCTCAAGGAACAGGATACCAGCATGACTAGGGAGAAGTGAGGAAGGGAGAGAGTGGTAGGAGATCAGATGAGAGGTAGCAGATCTCTGCTTCAGGACCTTTTAGGCTATTGTGAGAGTTTTGTCAGTTTTTACTCTGAGGGAAATGTGTGGGTGGCTAGGGATGACTTTGAAAAATCATTTAGACATCCAAGCAAAGATATCTGGTGGAAAGTTAAATATACCCATATAGTTTACGAGATACATCTATGCTTGGGATATATTTGGAGTTTTAGGAAACACCATCACTATACTAATTTTCTTAATTTCATCACAACATCCCTACACTTACTTCCCAAATCTGTGTTTTTTCCTTTATGTATATATTTCCTGCTTTATTTTCAACTTGTTGTACTTGCTTTTAGCAGGAAGCCTCTATTTATTGTTCTGCTTGATTCTTGTTTAATCATCTTTAAGTATATTCACGAAATATTTACTGATCACTTTATATGTGCTAGGGACTTCCTGGAAATCAGGGATTCAATAACTTAAAGAGGAACAAGATTCTTGCTTTCTTGTAACTGACAATCTAATGAGGAAAAAGGTAATAAAAATAAACACTTCTAACACAGATCACCACTTCTTCCTCCTCAATACAGTTTCTTCAGTTTGCCATCAGCTTTAAGTTTTCATCTTATCTCAGCCTCTTTTTCAGTCCCCTTTGCTAGTCCCCAGATCTTCTCTCCATCCTCTTAATATTACAGAACTCCAAGCCTTGCTCTTCCTGTCTTTCCTTTCCTCCATGTACCATTACTCTCTTGATGTTATTAAGTCTCATACCTGGAAATGCCACTTGCAGTCCTCTGACTCCCATAATCATACTTTCAGGCCAGATCACTCCTCCAAGTTCCAGACTCATTTTCAACCGTCAATTTCACATCTCTACTTGGATGATCAAAGGACTTCTCAAACTCATTATGTCCAAAACTAAATAGCTAATCCTCCCCTTCAGACCTGTCCCCAAAATCACCTTCTCCATTTCTGTTAATGGCAAAAATACCTTTGCTCAGGCCACAGAGTCAATTTTCACTTGTTTCTTTAATTCATGCATTACTTCCAATCACTGGGAAATCCTGCTGCCTGCACCTTCAAGATATATCCAGAATCCCACTAATTCTCAGTACCTCCACTGCTAACCACCTGTTCCACGTACCCATCCAATGCAACTTCAGTTGCTACAATAGCCTCCTACCTGGGCTCAGAACTTCTCCCTGGAGCTCCCACCTCTTTTTCTCAACAAGTCACCACAGTGTCTCTCTTACACTGTAAGTCTGATCATGTCAACTCTGTGATTGACACCTTGCAGTAGTCCCCCGTTTGCTTCAGAGTAAAAGCCAAAGTTCACACAAGGCCATCAAAGCCCTAATAATCTCATAAGAAGTCCCTGTCACCACTGATCTCATGCATTACTCTCCGCATCACTCACTTTACTGCAGAGACTTGACCCCTGGCTCATCCCCATAACCATCAGGCCCTCTCCGGCATCAGAATCACTGACTGGACATTCCTCTGCCCAGAATACTCTGGGTAAGAGATCATAGTGGCAATCTCTTACCATCCTCAAGTCTTCCTTCAAACATTACCTGGAACTCTCAATTCTTTTACCCTGCTTTTATTTCTTTTAAAAAAATTAAACCAAAGTTAATAGCATTCTACTATAGTATATAACTTATTCATTTAGTTTTAGTTTTATTATCTCCCCATAATAGAATGTAAGCTTCATGAGGAATTTCACCTATTTTTTCACTTTGACAACAATGTCTAGAGAAGTGCCAGACACATAATGGGTACTCAACACGTATTTATTGAATGAATAAATGAGAGAAGATTGCAAATAAATGTTTCAAATTACGTATTTTACAAGCACTATGGAAGAAACAAACAAGGGGCTGTGACAAACATGGACCTATTTTAAACAAGTTTTTTAGGGAAGGTCTGGCATAGTGATGACACATGCTAAGAGAGATGCAGTGTCCCAAACAAGGGTGGAGGAGGCAGGTGTGGGGACTTGTAAGTGGAAGAGGGAGTTGTAAGGGAAAGGAGAGGAACAACAAGTGTTCAAAGAATTCCATCTACATGATGAACTTGAAAAGAAAACCTGTAACTATTAGAAAGTGCTAAATTCACCATCCACTTGTAAAGTCACCTTCTGTCTTCAATGATAAAATGTGTCAAATTATATTAAAGATGAGATGAATGTGGTACACATTCTATATGCTTATTAGTGTTTGTACAGAGTACTTGCTGCCAGAACTGGCTAAGTAATTTGCAGGGCTTCTTGTTCAAAAAGTGAAAAATTCGAGAAAGTGATGGCAGATGATTAAACCAATGCAGGACCATTTTGATCCCACTGGCCACATACCTGTGAAGCTGGCCCTCTCCCCTTGCAGCTTTTTATGTTTACCTTTCATAACAGCAACATTGCAATACACCTGCCTGACTGTTGTTCAACATCACACAGGAGAAACTCTGAGCCAGGTAAGTATATCCCACCTCAATGCAACTAAATATCTCCTCAAGGCAATGTATCTGGAGCCAGATACCTAAAATGTCCACTGTCACTCTGTGTACCCTAACATGAAGGAAAGTGTGAGGAAGGGAAAGTTGGAATGGAAAGAGAAAGGAATCTTAAACAATTTCAGTTTAAAATTCAGTTTAAATACCTCATATTTGCAAATTAACCAGGACACATGACTATTTAGGACATTTCTTGAGCCTCTGCCGAAGCTTAGTCTGGGTTTCTTCTACAAGTGAAGAACACTGAGGCAAAATCTTGTAGTTTCACAGTAAACCCACATCCGAGTGTGGGCCTGGGTCATAGCCACATGCCAAGATTCCAAGAAACACAGGTGTTTCCACAGCAGAAGGGGTTTTGTTACCACCCACTTTGGGGCCACTACTCTTTCCATGTTGCTGCCTGATGACCCAGTAAGTTAAGTTTCTATTCACTGTTCTTTTAGGAACCAGAAGAAAAAAAGAGAGATATTAAGTCAACAGTCTGAGGAAGGCTTCCCCATCCCATCACTTCCAGAATCTCTCTGGAAATCTGATTTGCATCCAGCCATCATGGAAGTTGGCTGGGTGCTAATGCCATGGTCAGTTGATGAAATGCAATTATATGGTCTGGTGTTGTTCTTTACATATCTTGCAGCCTGAAATATTTTCACAGGCCCTCAGAGGTAGAGTTAGCATAAATTTTCTTAACACTTATAGCTTGTTTATCATAGGACTTTTTGACACTTGACACTGAAACGCCGAGGCAGCGGTGAGCATAACTCTGCAAAACTGAGGGTTTGCCTCAGAAAATATTAATTACTAAATTTCACTCCCATCAAGTGTAATCAAGTTTCACATTTCCAATATCACAGGGGTTTGGGTTGAGGGACTTCTTGCAGAAGTCCTAAAAAATCCTATCTCCCCCAAATTTACCATCATATCCATATACTCCCTTTTTTTTTTTAAGATTTATTTATTTATTTGACAGACAGAGATCACAAGCAGGCAGAGAGGCAGGCAGAGAGGCAGGAGGAAGCAGGCTGCCTGCTGAGCAGAGAGCCCGATGTGGGGTTCGATCCCAGGACCCTGGGATCATGACCTGAGTCTAAGGCAGAGGCTTTAATACACTGAGCCACCCAGGCGCCCCTCCATATACTCTTTTACGATCTTTTTTTTTTCCATTTTATTTTATTTCTTTTCAGTGTTCCAGCATTCATTGTTTATGCACCACACCCAGTGCTCCATATAATATGTGCCCTCCATAATACCCACCCTCAGGCTCACCCAACCCCGCACCCTCTCCCCTCCCAAACCCTCAGTTTGTTCTCAGAGTCCACAGTCTCTCATGGTTTGCCTCTCCCTCCAATTTCTTTTTATGATCTTCTAACTAAAAGATTGACTCGGAGGTGAAGATTGTACAATTTGCTCTTTCCTGCAAGGGCTCAATGGTGAAGAATAATATTTGGCTTTATTTATCAAATCAGATCCGTGATACACTCCTGACACGAGCATCAACAAGAACACCTTGTTCACAGAGCTATACTGCTAATAAGCAATTGATTTGTTTTTTTCAATCTGGTGAAAACGAAACCAATTCCTGGAAGTGTTCCAATTACCCAGCTCAATCTCCTGATGCCCTGGATAAATGGCTTCCTCTATAGTTCTCATTTGAATGAGATCCCGATTTTTCATCCACACAAAATACTCAATAAGAAACCCTCACTTTAACTTCGCAAGAGAAAACAATAAAATCATTGGTTACCACTTTTAAAACATATAATTAACCATCTAATATGTCTCATCAAGTTGCTATGCTGAGCTAAGTGTAATGCCCTTATTGGTTCCTAAATTGTAGGTTTCTCTCTCTGTCTGCCATTCATCATTACCCTTTGTCACCTTATTTGTTCTAGCCAATTTAATTCATTGATCTTCATTGTAAAGGCTATAATACTGCCTGTAATTTGGGACTTTCACAAGTTAGGTGAATACATGTTAACTGGTATCACTGTCAGCTTTATGGCTGAGAATGTATATTACAACCTTTTATTTCTGGCTATGACTGTTGAGGCAGGGCTAGAAGAATGAACAAAAAATGTCTGAGATCCATACCTTCCAAATAGGTTGGCACTCTGGAAATGTGCTATTTTGTTTCAAGTGCTTAAAAACATGAATTTAATTTTGGTTAAATCAGCATTCAACCAACATTTTCTGAGCACCTACAAACAGCCAGGTCTCTTGCTCAGAAGTAGTTTACAATTTAGTAGTGCTGATTGTAAAATATGATTAAAAAAAAAAACAACAACTAAATGTTCAAGTACTATCGTTAAATTATATTCTTGAGTACCAGTCATTAGTGCTAGTTTAATGCAGTCCAAAATATCAAGACTAAGATGCTGTAACATCAGAAGAACTCTCTGAAATCCATTATTACCATCATTACAATGGAGCCAATTATCTACTCCAGGAACCAGAGCTCCCAAGGGAGGGAAGGAGGGAGGGAGGAAGGAAGGGAGAGAGAAAGGGGGTGGGGGGAGAAGGAACAGAAGGAAGAGAAGGAAGAAGGAAAAGGAAGGGAAGGAAGAAAGAAGGAAGAGAGGAAAGGAGGAAGGGAGGGTAGAAAGAACTATTTTTTCCCTTAGAGCTAGTCCTTTTGTGAAAAGTCATTGGATTTTCTCTTTTCTTTTTTAAGATTTTATACATTTATCTGAGAGAGAGAGAGAGAGAGAGAGAGAGGTTGAGAGCAGAAGGAGGAGCAGAGGGAGAGAGAGAAAGAAAGAATCTCCAGGAAACTCAGTGTTAAGCACAGAGCCTGACATGGGGCTTGATCCCTCAACCCTGAGATCATGACCTGAGCTGAAACCAAGAGTTAGATGCTTAACAGACTGAGCCACCAGGTGCCCCAGTCACTGGATTTCCTTAACAATTTTTAATATCTTCCTTACCAAAGCTTTTAACTAACACCAAACATTCTGTTTTCCTGATTTGTAAAAATAATGTTTAAGATAAAATGCCTTGAAGCTAACAGTGGCCTCTTGCTCATGTTTTTTGGAAATTACAGCAGAAGACTGTTAGAGACTAAAGAAAAATGTTGATTTTTATAGATTATTTATTTTAAAAATTTGTTTTAAAAATTTGTCTTACAGTGAGAGATAACCACTAAATAATGGATATCACCTGGGAAATGGGAATGCAAATATTCCATATTTAACAGAAAAAAAACCCTTGAAGTTCTTTTTCAAAACTTCAGGTCTTCAGAAATTCAGAATTCATAAAATGACAGAAATTATGGGCCAAATATTGCCAAAATACAATTGCCACCTCTCTCTTCTTTTGTGTTGTCTAATTATTATTCTGCCACATAAATAACCCTGAGGAGGACCACAGTTTGATCAATAAGGTTTGGAAGGAATTTGGTGAAACTAAAAATTACATGATACCAGAAAACTATTTATTTCAGCCATCCACAGATCTCAGAAAAATAACTATATTGGCACTTTCAGTAATCACCTATTAAAATGTAAGCTCCCTAAGGTTTATTCATTTTTATGTTTCCAATGCCTAGCGTGGTACTGGGCACATATTTGATGCTCAAAAATGTTAATAAACAAATTGATCTAAAGGGATGTAATGGACTTTAGAGAGAATATTCTCATCTTTTACGAGATGCTAAGAATCAGTAATATGGTAAAAGCAACTTATTCAACATATAATTACTGAATGATTTTTAGGAGTTTGGCATAGTTCCAGTCACAGGGGACACAGCAATGAACAAGTCATATAAAAACCCTGCTGTTATAGAGCTTACACTCTAGTTGGGGGAGGGGGAGATAAAAGGTAATATCTGTCATGTTAAAAGTTCAGCAGAATTGGTAGGATCATGAATGACTGTGATGGCTTTTCTCTATTCAGCATTTATTCATCTAGTTATGTATTCATCCAGGCAAGTATGCATTGTGACTGCTTTGTTACACACTGTGCAATGTTCCAGACACTCTTGGCTGAAAAGAGACAGACCTATGCTTAGAAAGGTCACAGGCTGTTGGGAAAGTTGTTGTGGTACATGAAACAAAAATGTTTACAAGAAGGTGTTTATCTACCATAATGAAGCTATATGCAAGGTATTGTAGAAATGTGGGAACTGGAGGGAGATTTGAAGTGGAAGTTTGTTTTAAAGGAAGATTTGCAGAGCAAGTGGAAGGAAAATGGAGCTGGAAGTGAGTGGGGAGCCTGAAAATAAAGGGAACAGCATATTCTAAAAGTTGGAGTCATTAGAGAACTTGATAGGCCTTGTACATACAAAAGGGATATAAAAGAGAATCAGATAAGAAAAGGCAGCCAAACAGGTTCAGATCTAGCATTTGCACTTTCAAATTGCACAAGTTAATTTACCTCTCTAAAACTCACCCTGGTGGTGTGTATTATGGAGGGCATGTATTGCATGGAGCACTGGGTGTGATGCATAAACAATGAATTTTGGAACACTGAAATAAAATAAAATTAAATTAAATTTTTAAAAAGTTAAAAATTAAAAAAAAAAAGAAACCCCACCCTCACCTGCAAAGTTGGGATCACTATGCCTCTTCACAAGATCATTGTGATGAGTAAATAAAACACAGTATTTCCTATTTCAAGCATAGTACCTAAAATATAGTAAGTGCTCTGTAAATGTTAATTCATTTATCTTTCCTTCCTAACACTAAGGAAATCACTGTAGAAATTTTATTATAATGACATGGCATCTGACTAGAAGGTAGCATTTTTGAGGATGGTCTTGAAGGAAGCAGTATTTAGGAGAAGGAGATCATTTGCAAGAACAAAAATGAATGTTTGAACTCAAACTGGAAATGGAGAGAAAGATGTGAAGACTGCAAATATCCAAGAGGCAGAATGGCAGAATCCTAAATAGCAATCAATTTCTTTGGGAATGAAAGAGATGTGGGGTCTAGAGAAATCTCAAAGCAGGATACTTAGGAAAATGGATTGATGGTAGAAAATACAGACAGTGGGTTTAGAAGACAGACATTTTGAGGTCAGTCCTGGGACTGCTGAGTTTCAGGAGCCCATGGGACATCCATATGGAGGCAATACGAACATAACCTATAAACATTTGGAGTGCCAAAAAAAAATTATACTTTTTTTTATCTAGATACTAAGTATCTAGATACTTAGATTTTGCAATTATTAGGTGAAAGTAAAAGTCTAAGGCATAGATAGGATCACCAAGGAAATGTTTTCATTACAGCTGAACCTTGAAGAACATGGGTTTGAAGTGCATGGGTTCCCTTCCACATGGATTTTTTTTAAATAGTGCAATACTCTAAGTGTATTTTCTCTTCCTCATAATTTTCTTAATAACATTTGCTTTTCTCTAACTTACAGTATTGTCAGAATACAGTAGATGATACATATGTCATACAAAATATGGGTTAATCAGCCATTTATGCTATCAGTAGTCTTTTGATCAATGATAGGTTATTACTAGTAAAGTTTTGAGGGATTCAAAAGTTATACATGGATTTTGGACTGCACAGGGGTCAGTGCCCAACTCCCACATTGTTCAAAGGTCAACTGTATTTTCCAACTCCCACAGGTGAAACAGTAGTCTCTTTATGCCTAATTATGTTGAATTTATGCTATGATTTTAGTTGGATGTATTATAAAACAAGAAACACTTACTTAATAAAATGGGTTAAATTTGTTGGCTAACAGGAAGTCTACTCACAACTTCCTGCAGTCCTTTCCTTCACCCTCAGTCTATCCCCAAGGAGAAATGCTACTGTGTATTTGTTACCTTGAGAACATTTTATTAGCCCGTGTTTTGAAAGTACAAATCAAGAAGGATGTGGTTGGCTGGCTTTCCTACCATTCAAAGCACTAACAGGGCTGGACACCAGAGCCCCTCTTGCTCTCTATGGCTTCTTCTCCTTTCTCTCATCTCCCTTCCAGCTGACTGAACTGAAGGCAGAGGCTTGTGAAAGGTGTATAAATAAGAAAGGCATGGGATGTTTGCCAGAGCTACTTCCTTACTCACTTCTGAGCTCCATTCTGCTTTCAAGTGATGAGTGCAATCTGGACTAAGAATTCCTTGCAAAAACTGTATGAGAACAAAGATTTTAGTTTGACATTGGTTGAGGGTTAAGCAAAATAGATATTCTGACTGACTTTCATTCTGGTGCTAGAGGTTATATAGACTAAGCAAGGAAGTAATCCAGAGGTGCTGCCAAACTCCCTTGAATTGGACAATGCTCAGTAAATAATACTATATACTTTGACTTTTTTTTCGTCTAGGGAAGTAAGTTGAAAAAGAAATTCAGAGAGTCCTAAGTCTGTGAACCAATTTCATCCCAGTATAACCCTAATGTCCCCTTTCCCAATGGAACTGTGGATTATCTGAACATGAAACCCATCCAAATTGTCCATCCAGATCTTTATATTTACAATTTCAGTGGATATTTTTTATTTGTACACATGTAAGATGCATATAATGAGAAACTATGACATCATGCCCAAGTTCAAGATAGAATTAGTTTAAAAGAAATCTGTAATTGAGAGTACTATAATCAGATTGCTACTTTGGACTATGTCAATTACAGGAGGTTCTTCAGGTTCATGTCACAAATCATTATCCTCAGCAAGCGTCCTTGACTTAAAAACAGAAAGTTACACGTTGCATTCTTGATTTCAACACTCACCCTTGGACCGTAATAAATTGGACTAAAAGTGAATGCTCTGAGTTTGGAAGCACATTTTTGCCTGGAAAAAGAAAAAAAAAAAAAACTCCAAATACTTAAACATGGTACATGGTAAAAATTCCAGTCTCAACTCCTTTTTCTTGAGTTGGAATAAACATTTCAACCATTGGGGAACCTAAAATTATAGGTCAGATTCTTATGTTCATATTCCAATAAGACTATCAAATCTATACTATTGCTGTCCCTTCTCTTTTGAATATTGTCCCCATTCTATGCTCTATTATCCCCAGCTAAGTAACTAGAGAAAAATGATGAGGCCCAGAGTTTCATTTTAATCACTCAATGAAAAAAAAAAAAATTCCCAAATCGGTGTGTAAGGAAAACATACAAAAATAGAAATAAACTTCTTGAGCTTTCATTGTTATTTCTAAAATAATTAGTTTCAGAGGAAATGCTGACCCCAATTCTAAATTTAAGTTCACATTCAATTTTAGACAAGTGAGATGAAATAATGGTCATAGCCAACTGCTAATATTTGTGGAGTGCTACCACATGCTAAGTGGTGTTCTCATGCTTTGAATCTGCTTATCTCACTTACCTTTAACAACCAGGTGATGGTAGCTATAGTTACCGTCTCCATTTACAGATGAGAAAATTGAGGCACAGAGAAGTTAAATAAGATACTGGTGGTGTACAAAACTGGTTGTTTTTGAGCAGTCTGACATTTAAAGCTACACTCAAATTATTTTAAGTTATATATCTATTACAAAATCCTAGAATTTATCTAATTTCATCTCATTTGGAATTTTTATTATTCCCTTGAGGCAGCTTTTCACTGGTTTAAATAGTAAAACCTTTAGAATAGAGACATTGAGAAATAATTCATCTTGTAGAGTCTAACAATGAACGTTGCAAAGCATGAATTTCAATAACCCAGACCTTTTCGTCTCAGGCTTCCTTTATATTCTTAAAAACAATTGAAGATACCAAAGCACATTTATTTATATAGGCCATATTATTTAGCATACCAGAAATAAAAATTGAGAGAAGTTTAAAACTCAAGAATACACAAGCACACATTCCATTAGTGGCAGAGCAATGACAGTATCACATCAGGCAGCCACTGGAAAACTCCACCATGTACTTGTGAGAGAATGAGAGTAACAAGGGGAAGTAACATTTTAGGATTATTCTGAAAAGAATTTGGTCTCATGAATCCTCTGAAAGGACAATTTGAGAATGGCTGATCAAAAAGGCATGGTTCTTATCCTTGCTATTTGCCTTGATAAATACTTTTAAATTACTGATCAAAAAAGGGAAAATACTCTACAAGATTATGATGTGGGTGATGGGGTTAAAGTTGATCTTCTGATATCTTTTCGTCATTCTTTCATGATACAAATGCCTGACTCTAGTGGCTAGTTCAGGATGAAATATATTAGTTCACCATCAAACCACAATGAGTACACAGACGCCTACAGCTGCTGTAAAGTGACTATTAGCAAGGGGGCTTCATTGATCATATTGAAGTGGTGAGGTGACAAGGAATCAATACTCATCTCTCTCAGCATGCCCTCTGTAGACACCAGGGCTATATTTGAGGTGGAGTTGTGTTCTTGCCTGGCTCTATCCAATGAAGCCAGGGATGGCAAGAGTTGGAGTTAAGCCACAATCAACTAGAGTTGAGAACCAGATGCTATGGAGGGAGACTCAAAGTGTCTACTATTGTCAAGTCTAAGGGGTGATCTAGAGGTAACATTAGATCTGGGGACTAAAAATTAGGGCTTAAATTATTTGGAGATAGGGTCAGATAAGGCAGGTCTAGAAAAAGTGAGGAGGATCAGTTACAAATAATTGTGGTACATTCTCAGATGACTTATCAGCCAGTGGCTCTCTCTCTCTGTGTAGTTAAGAGCAGGGTTCATTTCATGATGTAGAAAGTGAGTGATTGGCTTAAATGAATGCTAAGGTCTCATTCTGCTATTAACCAAAACAAACAGAAAAAAGAACCCTGATTCAATGAGTACTTCCTACTTTGACCAAATCATTTTGCTACTTACAATTAAAAATAACATCAATATATAGAGGGGGAGCGGGCTATGGACATTGGGGAGGGGAGGCGAACCATAAGAGACTATGGACTCTGAAAAACAACCTGAGGGTTTTGAAGGGTCAGGGGTGGGAGGTTGGGGCAACCTGAGGGTTTTGAAGGGTCAGGGGTGGGAGGTTGGGGGAACAGGTGGTGGGTAATGGGGAGGGCACGTTTTGCAAGGAGCACTGGGTGTTGTGCAAAAAGAATGAATACTGTTACACTGAAAAAATAAATAAAATGAAAGAAAAAAAAAGATCATAGTGCTAGGAAGTACAGTTGTCAAGATTTGAACTCCGTTTTTTTTTCTGTTCTAACTCATGCATCATATGTGAGTCACCATAATGGCAATAATAATAATAATAATAATGAAATCATCCATAATCTTCTATTTTACAAATAAATTGTTTTCAAGTTTTTAAAAAAAAATAACATCAATATTACTTTCACTTTTTTTTTTTAAAGATTTTGATTATTTATTTGACAGACAGAGATCACAAGTAAACAGAGAGGTAGGCAGAGAGAGAGGAGGAATCAGGCTCCCCGCTGAGCAGAGAGCCTGATGCGGGCTCAATTCCAGGAGCCTGGGATCATGATCTGGGCGGAAGGCAGAGGCTTTAAACCACTGAGCCACCCAGGCACCCCTACTTTCACTTTAAAACCATGTACATGTAGGGCTATCACAGAACAAGAAATGTTTTCATTTTAAAACTGTGTTGTCATTTTGCCTTTAATCAATTCAGACAAACATGCATGCACGCATTCCAAAAGCTTGGAATTTTTGCATTAGAGTAAATTCAAGAATTAGCTTAAAAGTCCATCATTGCTAAATTAGATCACTTAATTATATTTATTTGTTTTCTATTTCTGTAAGTTCAGCTCACAAAAGAGTGCTGTATAAAAGAAAAAGTAATGGAATTGATGTTTTCCAAGTTTCATTCCCAACTCCCCATTAAATGCATACATATAAATGCATCTTCCTGAAACTGCCATGTTACCCTGTTCTTTCTCAAGCACTCACCTTTAGGTGAATGAGCCTCTGCAGACAAGATTTATGTGACAGCATGACCTTTATGAAACAGCAGAGGCACCATTGTATTAACAATCAGTGAATCCTAAAACAGCAGCAAACATGTTGATTAGAAGTCTGTCATTCCCAAAGGCCCCAGTTGACAGTTTCCTGGAGTTCAGAGACAAATAAGCACATGCCACAATTTTACATTAAAAGGTTTTACTGCAGCCACCTTGAGGAAGCAATTTACTATGTAGCAAGTTATGCCTGCTTCTCTTGGACTTCCCTATATATAAAATTAGACACACGTATTTGGAAAAGGCCAAAGAAGAATGGCTAGACATTTCCCAGCAATGCTCAAGTAGCAATGTTTATATTTCTGCCTTTCTGCCACCCAGGAATATCTCTGACCAAAGAGACAGAGCTTCAGAACATCAACAGAAGAAACTCTGCTGGGCATGGCTGAGTTGCTTCCTGCACTTGATCTCCTTGCCAAAAACTACATCCTCGTCTTTCAAAACATACCAGATTATGTGTCTGTCACCTGAAAATTATTCCAGCCAAATACCTGAGCATTAGCTAAGACTCAATCCACAAGAGGACGCTCTGCATTTAACAGTTCTTTGAGTTCTATACCCTGATAATGCAAGATTTTTTTTTTAAGATTTTATTTATTTCTTTGAGATAGAGAAAAAGAGCAAAAGAGAGAGCATGAGCAGGGAGCAGAGGGAAAGGGACAAGCAGTCTCCCCACTGAGCAGGGAACTCAATCCCAGAACCCCAGATCATGACTAGCCGAAGGCAGATGCTTCACTGACTGAGCCACCCAGGCACACCCTGATACGCAAGTTTTAACTTTACTTTAACTCCTGTTCCAAGTGGAAACTCTCAAAACACTAATTATTAAGGAGAAAATAGACAAATTTGCCCTTTTAGTTCTGAATTTAGAAAATTTCAAAAGGCAAGAAATGTTTTTTAAAGGATCTACCCAAAACCCAATGTTACCATGCCTACTGGTAAAGGCAATGTAATATGCAGAATACTAGAACAGATGCCCTCAATGTCTCTTCCTCTTCAGAGGGGCTCAACCACACCAGTGGCAACTCTGCTCTGAAACTGTCAACAGAAGGCATGTATGGTGGTTGATGGTGCCCTTGGCCAAGACCACTCAGAAAAGAGAGCCTCTGAAAAAAGATCCTTCTTCCACTCTTGTCCTGATGTTAAAATGTTTGAAAACTACAGACTTCCGTTTGTTACTAAGGTAGAAGCTGATTTTATATTTGAGCTTCTCTCTTGCTTTAATAAGGCAATCTTAGAATGACTTGAAAAGGCAACAATGATGTTAAAGTTCCAGAAGCATCCCCATAAATACTAGCAAAAGAAAAAGACAAGTTGAAAATTCAGATGGCACAAAATATTCCATTTCTGTTACAGGAGCCCTTGAATTGACATTACAGGCTTTTTAAATATTTTGCTATTCACCAAGGTCACCTTCAGAAAAAAAGGATGTGTTTCTGCTTCTCATGATTGTTCCAGACATTGTAGCTATATAAAATAGGAAAGCTATTTAAAACTAGTTGTTCTTGAATACTGTTACGCTGAAAAGAAATTTTTAAAAAGGTGGAAAAAAAAACTAGTTGTTCATTGGAACATTATTTTCAGTCACATACTTTTATAATCAGGTATGGAAGTGATAAAGAAAGAGGTGATAGCCTCTATCAACAATGGTATTTGACAACTACTCAACTAACAGTTAAATTCTAGCTATTTCTTGAAATTCTTTATTCCTATGAAATATCCCAGAGTGTCTGAATTCCTTCATGTTTTTAAAATATCAGGATAGTTTTCATTAAACACAAATAAACCTCCCTTGGCTCCTATATTCCACATCAGCTTCCATTTTTTATCCTACTTCCCTCTACCCATAAAAAAACAAAAAACAAAAAACAAAACAAATCAAAAGCATTGTCTACACACTGTGTCTCCTCTTCATCTTGCTTTCACTTTTCAGCACATACTGTCCTGGTCTGTAACGCCATGACTCCACCGGAACTGTTCTTCCCAAGATTATTGATGACCCAGCCACTAAATTAGAGAACACATTTGTCCACATACTATTTTATGTTAGCAGCTTCTGGCAAAAATAGACACTCATTCCTCCTTTGAAAATTCTTGCTCTTGGAATCATGTCACAACACTTCCTGGGTTTCCTCCTAACATTCTGGCCACTCCTTCCCAGATTCCTTGACAGGCTTCTCCTCCTTTACCACAATTCCACAGAGAGAAATGTTTGGGCAGTCCTTCACAAGCCCTCTCACTTTCCTCTATCAACATCTTCCAAGCAGGTTGCTTCCAAAACTATCTATACACTGACTCCAGATTACATCTCCACTCTACACTTGTCCTTGAGTCCCAGATTCACAGGTAAATAGGCAGATAAATGATATATAGGCAGATAAATGATAGATGGATGGATAGATATAAGATAGATAATAGATAGATAGATAGATAGATAGATAGATAGATAGATAGAAGATAGATAGATAGATAGATGATAGATGGTAGAGACAGAGGAATTCACATCTCCATTTAGATGTCTAACAGACAGCTCAAATCTAGAAATTCCAAAGTAGCAAGTCCAAAATGGAACTTGCTCATATCATCCAAATCTCCAAACCTGTTTCTCTCTCAATAGCACTGTCTATCAGATAATCATTCAATCCAGAAAAAGTGTCATTTTTATTTACTTCTTTTCCCTTATTTTTTATATTTTGTCAATAATGAATTCTATCATACCATCTCCAAAAGTATCTCTCTACTTCATGCACTTCTTTTTCCATTACTACCACTCTAACCAAACCCCCAATGTATCTGGCTTGAACTTAAATGAAAAATAAACAATAGACTCTTAAGAGTTACCCCTGTTTCTACTTATTTTTAACCATAAATCTGATCATGTCACTCTTTTGTTTATAAACTTTTCATTGTTTTCCATTACACCTAGAATAAAATCCCAACTCCTCATCATGAATCAAGATTCTGCATGATTGAGGCTCTGCCTCACCCCATGCCATTTTCTCCCCACTTGTTATCTTCTAACCATATTGGCCTTCTTTCTTGATTTCTAGAATATGATTTTTCCTAACTCATGGCTTTTGCCACTGATGCTGTCTTTGCCTGGAATCTTCTATCTACAACCATTCTAAAGGATATATATTAATTACAGTTATTTTATCATATATCCATTTATGAATTGCAAATGGACTGTAAGTCCCATAAAGGAAGTACCCATGTCTATCTCATCCTCATGATATGTTCACAGTAGGCCCTTAGTGCCTGGCACAGAATAGACAATCAATGCTCACTTAATTCCTTAATAATTTAATTCATGCAGCATAAAGCAGTAGGATTTCATACTAAATTGGATGTACTCCTTCCATTATTCTTTTTCTTTCTCGCATTATTGATTTAATGTGCCATATGCTGGAAAGTATGCCAGTTCAACTATATTAGATAATGTGACTCAATCTTATGAAAAATAGATACAACATCATCATAGGTCCTTTCTTTAACTTACCAGTGGCTTTTGGAAAACAAAATAGCTGAAGATAAATTGGCTTAATATCATATAGATAAAAAACACTGAATCAACAATCATTAAGAACAGTTACAGGATATAGGGAGTACTTAAGTGTGTATCGTATAATGATGTGTCATGTGATACACTTGATAGCATATTGAACTCTCCAAAAATCAGGCTAAATAGAGTCTGTCTTTTGAGGAGTTGAAAATAAAACTATATATATATTTTTTCAGAATATAAAACAAATAATAGAATCAAGGTATTTAAAATATTTAATGAAATAGTGAAGGAGGAGACTATGAGTGGAGAATGTTAAATCTCCTAATTCTGTTTTTGGTTTTTTTTCCCATTTTATTTTTTTCAGCATAACAGTATTCATTGTTTTTGCACAACACCCAGTGCTCCATGCAAAACGTGCCCTCCCTATTACCCACCACCTGTTCCCCCAACCTCCCACCCCTGACCCTTCAAAACCCTCAGGTTGTTTTTCAGAGTCCATAGTCTCTTATGGTTTGCCTCACCTCCCCAATGTTCATAGCCCCCTCCCCCTCTCCCAATCCCACCTTCCCCCAGCAACCCCCAGTTTGTTTTGTGAGATTAAGAGTCATTTATGGTTTGTCTCCCTCCCAATCCCATCTTGTTTCATTTATTCTTCTCTTATCCCCCTAACCCCTTCCTAATTCTGTTTTTAAGAAAGATAAAGAATTTCAGATAGTAGATGAAATGAAAAAGGTAGTTTCATTGAAAAGAATAAAACATTGTAGGAATAGAATGAAACAATCTGAAGACATCAACAGAGGGATGATTAGACATTGTAGTTAAATAACTTCTACCAAAAAAATAACAAGGAGGTCAACACCGAAGAGTAAATAATTCAGTGGGGCCAAGTAAAGAGAATAGGTCCAAAGGGTTAAAATCCTTCTCTGATCTACATGGCATAATAATCTATTGTACAGTTAATTGTTCAAAAGATGCTTCCATCAGCCTAGGGTTCCCTCTCTCCCTCATACTGAGACATAGTGATATTTCCTATATGAAGACCATGGCTCCAATCCACCAGATTAATGCCAGATATATGTATACATCAAATATACAAAGCTTGTGAGAGTATTGTCAGACCACAATTCTATATAATTTCTTTTCTTTCTTTCTTTTTCATTTATTTTTAAAGATTTTATTTATTCATTTGACAGAGAGACAGGGAGAGAGGGAGTAAAAGCAGGGGGGAGTGGCAGAGGGAGGAGCAGTCTTCCCACAGAGCAGGGAGCCGGATGCAGGGCTTGAGTCCAGGATCCTGGGATCATGACCAGTGCTGAAGGCAGATATTTAACGACTAAGCCACCCAGGTACCCCAATTTCTTTTTTTAAAAATTATATTTGTTTATTTGAGAGAGATAGAGCACAAGTGCGGGGGCGGGGGTGCAGAGGGAGAGGGAGAAGCAATCTCCCCACTGAGGAGGGGGCCCAGCGTGGGGCTCCATCTCAGGATCCTCGGATCATGACCTGAGCCAAAGGCAGACGCTTAACCAACTGAGCTACCCAGGGAACCTCTACATAGTTTCAACACCAGGGCCCACCATTCTGTTCAGAGCCCTTTTCCATGGTTGTTTTGGTGTGATTTTATTCACCTGAAGTTAAAACATATAACAAAATAGGCAAAAAAAATCTTAAGATATTGAAAGAAAAACACAGAGAATTGGAACAATTAGTTTTGGATTACTATAAATACTAATTATTACTAACATCAAACTACCATTACATTGGCTATTGTCACTTCACGCAGCTGTTTTGCCAGACCACTTATCCAATACCATGGCAATAATTACACGGTACATCCAGTACTTTCAAAACAAAAACAAAACGAAACAACGAAAACTCCATGGAAAATATTTATACTTGTTTCCACTAGACTGATAGAACTTTCAATAAACCTATCACTTGTATGGAAAGTACCAGAAAAGTGGGGTGCCTGGGTGGCTCAGGTAGTTAAGTGTCTGACTCTTGATTTCAACTCAGGTCATGATCTCAGGGTTGTGAAACTGAGCCCTGTGTCAGGCTCTGTGCTCAGCGGGGAGTCTGCTTTGAATTCTCTCTCTCCCTCTGCCCCACTTCCCCTCTCTAAAATAAATAAATAATCCAAAGAAAGAAAATTACCAGAAAAGAAAATAATATGTTTAATGAATATTATTTCTTATTATCTCTTAGAAAACAGTCATGTCTTACATTAAAAAAAAAAAACTGGCTAGGCTCCTATGGGACAGCTATAACATCTATTCAATTGGTTCTGCATTTTCTGCTTTGCTTAAAAAGTATAAACAGAATATAACCATTCTCAGTGAGAAGCCACTGGAGACTAAAATTGTTTTATAAAGGAAAACATAGGCTATTTTAGGAAAATGTAGCATTTTGGATGCTTAGAACAGATTTTAATTTTCTAATATTCAAATGTGTATTTTTGTGTACAGTGTGATCTAAAATCTTCAGGTATCTTTTTATTTACTGTTATTAACTCAATAAAGATTGAGCTTTGACTAATGGCATTGTGCTAGATGACAAAAACACAAAAATAAATAGTATATACTCTTAAGAAGCTCACAGATAAGTTTCTTTGTGAAGGTGACAATTATTTGTTCAACAAATAATGTCATCAAACAGAAAATATAATTTATGTTTCACCAAAACTTTCGTACTTTGAGTAGTAGTATTTTTTTTTTTTTTCAGTTTGAGAGAGAGACACAGAGAGAGAGCATGAACAAGGGTAGGGGCAGAGGGAAAGGGAGATGCAGACTCTCCACTGAGCAGGGAGCCCAAATGATGCAGGCCTTGATCCCAGGACTCTGGGATCATGACCTGAGCCGAAGGTAGAGGCTTAATCAACTAAGCCACCCAGGTACCTAGTAGTAAGTATTTCTAAAAAATTATTCTATATTACCCACTGGAAGAAAATTTTAGTTCAAAGATTCCTAATAAATGTTCTATAAGACAGCATGTCTTCAGCGAGCCAAGGGCATGGCAAGGGGGAAAAATTGTATTTAACAAATTTAAACATAGTCAAAGATTTAATGATTTTGTGACATCCCAGGAGTTCTATCATACACGTATTCTAAATTCCTCAGGAAATATATCATTTGGCATTCCCTGAGTTTATTTTACAATGAAATTTTATTTCATAAGAAAAACACAAAAATCAAATCTAATAGACCATATTTTGAAATTCTACATAAGATACAATTTAATTGGTTCAGACTAGGTCAATAGGTAGTTATTTCTAGTGCACCCTATTAACCAACCCACATTTATTAATTTATCTTAGAATTTTCCCTAGAAATTTGAGCTCAATTTACATGTAAAATGATCCTTTACATAAAATTTGAGCTTGCAAGAGAATCAATATCCGTTTAAATAAAAAATATGTGTATATATGAAATAAAAAATATATAGATCATTTAAATAGATGTCTTCCTGCTCTCCTCTTCCTTTAAGAATCCTTGTGCCAGACTCCAAACCAGTGAGGATAAAATGTTACATGTAGAAAAAAAGGTCAGTGAATGAGGAAAGAGGAATGTTTTGACAAATGTTATACAGAGACGATTTTGATTTCTCAGGAGGAGAATGTAAAACCCACCAGAAAGAACTAGAATATTCTTCTCAATGAATAACCATTTCATAAGAATAAATATCTATGACTGTCATATGTGAAAATAAAGTGATATACAGAAATTCACAGCTTAAAGAATACAAAAATAGAGACCCTGAGGCCCAGGAGTTTCAGTTTCGGGATTTTTTTGTCTAGAATCTTAGGTAGGTCACTTCATTTTCCTATGCCTAGATCTCTGCATTAGAGAAAAGCATAGACCCTCTCACACAGACACTGGATAGGTAAGAAAGTAGAAGCCCTAGGTTTTATTATTTCCGTAGACATTTTGACTAAAAAACAACTGTAAAAGTGATGACCTGCTCTTAGGTAAGTGGAAAATTTTACTTTTCAAGAAACCACAATAGATACAAATCAAATGTTATTTTTTCAGAAAGTCAACTTTTAACATTAAACTGCAAAATTAGTTTAGAATTTTAGTGTGAGGTACAGCTCACCTATCATATATTCTGGGAAGACAATCCAAATGAATTTTATTCTTGACTAGTATAGTAAATTCCCAGAGTGTTTAACTGACAGAAGTATTACAATGACATCATAAAACTACATTCTGCTTTTATTCAGACTCTTGGCAATACTCTATCACATCAAGTTTTGAAAGTAAGCTGAGGGGGGGAAGATGACTTCTGCTCAAACACAACCAGACAAAAAGCAGATGGAAAAGAGACATAGTACAGAGCATGACAGCACATTCTTTTGAACAGCACAATTATGGAGGCATCTGTTCTCAAAGCACAGGTTTCTACTGCATCTTTGTTTTACCTGATGGATGAAAGAGCAGAAGCATTTTAAATTGTGAGGATGACAAAGCTATAATATGTTACTTATATGCAGGAGCTGTTAATTTAATGATGTCACGGACAGGGTTGATTAACAGCTCCTATCCTGGAGGGTATATCTATAGCCAGAAGAGTCATCCTGCAACCAATGACTTACTGCTCCAGCTCCAAGCAGAGGGCAGGTCTCAACGGCTTCATGATACCCTAGTCCTAGGCAGTGGGTGAGAGGGGACCCACAGAGCAGTTTTTCTTAGGCCCTGGCATATTTCTGCTAGTCGCAGAGTGATTTTACTGGCATGAGTCAGAAAGCATGTGAGTCATCTGTATAATAAATGAGACAACTTTATTTCATTCAGCTTATGCTCACTTCATTATGGCAAGAGCAAGTAAGGAAAATTTCTGTTCTCTGTCAGGTTTTCCCAAAATGATCAGTCACTGATGGCTCACATGTCCCCATCAGAACTATATGAGGCTATGGATCCATACACGGCTTCTACTGCCAGCAACCCAGGCAGGGACGTGGTTGCCAAGCACACAGGCTCCTGCAATGATTTACCACTTCCAAATGTTACGTTTGACAACAAATCTAAGAAACTCAGTCTTCTCAGCTAGAAGCTTCCCAAGTTAGATCTTGTGTCACTGCTACTTGGCTTTGGTCTCTACATGAAGGGCCCATCAGTTTTAGGCATCTCTGTTTGCCAGAGCTGGTCCCATGATTCGGATGCTGAGCTCCAGACTGCCTTCATCTTCCCCGTTTAACCAAAAGGCCAGTTAAATCCCATATCTCAATGAATTAACTGGTGCACCTCGGTTCTACCAGGATGGGTGGAGGAGAGCAAACTAAACAGTGTGTTTGTTGAGTATGGGTGGGGCTAAGGTGAAAACCACTTCTCTGAGGACAGGCAATGCAACACAAACAGGAACACAGGAGATTTTCTGCAACTTGTTATCTGCTATAGAGGAGAAAATGAAAAGATTGCCAAAAGCCCAGTTGGAGCCAACTCATAACTTTCAAATTGAGGGTTAAGATAAAAATTTATATTTGAGAGTGATAAATGAGCTCAGCAGCGTCTAATCCCCTCATCCAAGTGATCAGAAACAGCCTCAACTATAGCTTCGCGGGGCTTCATGAAGTCTCTGAATCATCTCAGTCACTGGGAACTCACTAACTCAAAAGATAGCCCATCTTTTTAACAATCAACCTTTTGATGACTGAAAGCTATTTCTTGGAGTGAGCAGAAACTTGTCTCTCTGAAACCTCCCACTACTCCTCATTCTGGGCCATTTAATGGAAATGCCTGAGAGCTTATCTAAGAAATTGGTTTCATAGTTTACACCCCAGCCCACTCTGATTCTTGCACTTTAAATTATATGAATTTGTTCGTGACTCTGATCAGCATCCATCTAGCCCAAATACTGCAGTTCTTGGCTGTGCTCCTGACTTGCTTTGCTCTACCACATGTCTCAGTCTAGTAAATTCTATTGGCTAACCCATCAACTTGACCATAATCCTTGTTTAGATAATGAACCCTGTGCAGGGGTTTAATACTTGGTTCTAATATCCATCTTCTCTCCGTAGGCCCTGTACTGCCCAACTCCTAGTCTGTCTCCAGAGTCCTCCAATGCTCTCCGTCAACTGTGTATTCCAATTTAGTTCTTCCTAACTGCTCTGTCTTGAAGCTAGGCAAAAATCTGATGGCAGCCTGAATTCAGGCAATGAAAAATAGATGATAGATACAAAAGATATTAAAAGCTAGAAATTGTAGAATTTGGTAACTGGATTGAGGATATTCACTGAGGAGTGTGTATGTGAGAATAAAGAACATGAAATTACAAAGCAAAGAGGATTACCATTCACCAAGACAGATGATATAGAAGAATCTGGGCAGAAATTAATGATTAATTTTTCAATGTGATTGATTCAAGGTGCCTATGGGCTTCTGAATTCAAATATTTATTAGGCTGTTGGAAATATGGGTCTGAAATTTAAAAGAATTCTTGATTAGATTTAAGAATCACCCAAATGTAAAGGAAATATTGAGATAAGCTTTTTAAAAAGATATTGTAGGATTATACAAAGAATATAGTCAATGATATTGTAAAAGTGTTGTACCATGACAGATGGTAGCTGCACTAGTGGTGAGCATAGCATAATGTAAAAACTTGTCAAATCACTACATTGCACACCTGAAATTAATATAACTGTGTGTCAACTACACTAAAAAATTAATAAAAGCTTTTTAAAAAGATACTGTAGGAATTATATTTGAAGTGAAATCTCAGAGAGATGACAACAGAGTCCTTTGGAATTATGACTTTGACTTTTAGACTGAGCAGAGAAAGAACAGTTCTCAAGAAGGATCTAGAATGAATGGCTAATAAGAGTAGAAGAGATTATTTGTTTTTTTGGGTGTTGAGTTTTATAAGTTTTTTATATATTTTCGATACTAACCCTTTATCAGATATGTAATTTGCAAATATCTTCTCCCATTCCATAGTTGCCTTTTAGTTTTCTTGATTGCTTCTTTTACTATGTAGAAGCTTTTTATTTTGATGAAGTCCCAATAGTTTTTTTGTTTGTTTGTTTTGGGGTTTGTTTGCTTGTTTGCTTTTGTATCCCTTAGCATCATTATCTACAGTAGCCAAATTATGGAAAGAGCCCAAATGTACATTGACTAATGAATGTATAAAGATGTGGTATACATATACACTGAACTATTACTCAGCTATAAAAAAGAATGAAATCTTGCCATTTTCAACAATATGGATGGAGCTGGAGAGTATTATGCTAAGTGAAATAAGTCAGTCAGAGAAAGACAAACACCACACGATTTTACTCATTTGTGGAATTTAAGAAACAAAACCAACAATCATGGTGAGGTAGGGGGAAGAGAAGCAAACTAAGAAACAGACTTTTAACTATGGAGATCAAACTGATGGTTACTGAAGGAGAGGTGGGTGGGAAGATGGATTAAATGATGGGGATTAAGGAGTGTAGTTGTTGTGATAAGCACTGGGTATTATATGTATGTCTTAAATCACTAAATTATACACCTGAAACTCATATTACACTGTCAGTTAACTAACTGGAAATTAAATAAAAGCTTTTAAAAAAGAGAAGGGAGAAAATTTAGATTGTAAAAATCAAAGAGGAGACAGTTTCAAGTGGTTAATTACAATGTCCATAAGAGTGTTCAGTGTTATAATAAAGTAAAAATTCCATTTTTTTGGTACTTCGGAGACCAATAATTCCAATAACAGAAACTGGTTAGCTACTCAGCAAACCTCCTTCCTCCTTCTTTCGGGCACACTGGCAGAAGTTTTCTGCATGATTTGCCATTAGGTGTTGTCATCCGAATGAACTCTGGCCAAGAGTGTGGGCAGACATGATGAATGCCATGTCCTCTTTGACCTATAAAAAGTATTATGTATAAGTCTCACTCCCCTTGTCTGCCAGTAACATTCAGAAGATCTAGCAGGGACTCTAAGGTCATAGAGAAAGAAGGAAAGAATGAGATGTAAGCAGTCCATGTTCTTAAATCACTTTTGGAGCAGTTTAATACTCCCTTCAATCCTCTCTATTTCCCCCAAAGCCTCCAATTGGACTTTATGAAAACAAAATTACTTTCTGTTAAACCACTTAGATTTGGGCATCATAAATTACAACCACTAGATTACCTCCACTAGTACAAAGACCTTCAAAAGTTCTTTGAGTGAAATTTTCAGTGCAGTGATAGAGTCAGGAAAAGTAAAGCGGAGATAAGCACGTGTACTGGAGAGTGCTGTTATTATTTTTGATCCCCATGCAAAAGACAAAAGAAGCCACAGTGATGTTTAGCATTCAGGTAGCACATCTGGTTTTTAAATGCTCAGTGGATCAAAATTAACGTGTTTGGCCATAAAAAGAGAACTTCCAAACCTTGTCTCCCCAACAGTACTAAGAAGCTGAACTGATGAAAGGAAGCTGCTGTCAAGGCAGTTTAGGATTTCATAATCTTGGGACTGTTCAAAAGTTAGAACTTCTTCATGGAAGGGAGTAGAGTAAAAACATTTAATTTATTCACTCACCAATTTTTATTGAGCACCTACTATGTCCTATTCTAACCAATGGGCATACAAATTCATAAGTAGGAGCACGTGTCATACATTCAAAATCTCACAACACCAAGAGTAGTAATTCTCTAGTACAACTGGGTCACTCTTTTCCGTAGACAGATGGGAGATGCCAATGGATGGTTGCGTGGATGGACGGATGGATGGATGGATGGATGGACAGATGGATAGATTATGCATAGATTTATGCATATTTATGGATGTATAGATTTATGCATATCTGTATATCTCTATGTCTATTCACATGTACTTTGTTTATAGAGTTGCAACTTTCTTCTGCTTAATCCTATTTGTTGCCTGTGTTCAACCAGACACGTCCCAGTATGTGAGTGAAGTTATTCAGGACCACCTAGGCTCAAATTTATCTGCCAGATGATCACAGAAGTATTGTGAGACAGGTCAAGATCTCCTGGGCATGACTGAGATCAAGAGACTTTTCCTTATTTCTAGTAGATTCAGTATTAATAATAAGTGATTTTTTATTTTTTTTTTTATTTGACAGAGAGAGATCACAAGTAGACAGAGAGGCAGGCAGAGAGAGAGAGAGGGAAGCAGGCTCCCTGCTGAGCAGAGAACCCGACACGGGACTCGATCCCAGGACCTGAGATCATGACCTGAGCCGAAGGCAGCGGCTTAACCCACTGAGCCACCCAGGCGCCCCTTTTTTTTTTTTTTTTTTTAATTTTTTTTTAATAAGTGATTGTTTTTTTAAGTCACAAAATGGGGTGCAGTTTCTTACACAATAATTTCTAACTGCAAAAAAACATATTTTACAATATTGTGTCTTTCAATCCATGAACATGATGTATTGCTTAATTTATTTTATCATCTTAAATTTCTGCCAGGTGTTCTGTAATGTTTAGTGTAGAGGTCCTTTGTCTTTCTGTTTGGTAATCTTTAATACAATTGACAATTATATTATTTTTTTTCTCATTTTATTTATTTTTTCAGCGTAACAGTATTCATTCTTTTTGCACAACACCCAGTGCTCCATGCAAAACGTGCCCTCCCCATTACCCACCACCTGTTCCCCCAACCTCCCACCCCTGACCCTTCAAAACCCTCAGGTTGTTTTTCAGAGTCCATAGTCTCTTATGGTTCGCCTCCCCTCCCCAATGTCCATAGGACAATTATATTATTTTTAAAATTAATTTTCTAAGGGTTGGAGGTATGACTAAATTCAGAAAATAGGATTGTAAATTAAAAAGTCTCAAAGACTCTCCAGGTAAATTATTAAAATTAATAAAGTAGGGCTAGCATAATTATAGAATACACTATGCAAAGACAAATTTTAAAAATTTTAAATTTTAATTTAATTTAATTTAATTTAAATTAAATTAAATTAAAATTTAAAAATTTTAAAATTTAAATGAGAAACAAATCACATTTTGTGATTAAATTTTAAAATTTGTCTTTGCATAGTGTATTCTATAATTATGCTAGCCCTACTTTATTAATTTTAATAATTTACCTGGAGAGTCTTTGAGACTTTTTAATTTACAATCCTATTTTCTGAATTTAGTTATACCTCCAACCCTTAGTCTTTTTTCTTCTTTTACTTGCCTTTTTGCTCTATGTAGAGTATCCAGGAAAATACTGAAAAGAACAAGTAGAAAAGACATTTTTGTCACATTCCCAATCTCAGAGAGAAATCTTTCAATATTTCACTATTAAATATGAGGTCTCTGATAATTCATTATTAAGCTAAGAAAATTCTGTTGCATTCTACCTTGTGTTCATTTTTTTATAAATGTGGTCTGAATTTATCAAGTGCAGTAACTAAATCTATCAATGTAATCATAAAATTTTTCTTCCTTTTCATGTTAATGTGATGAATTAGACTAACTACTTTGCAAATGGTAAATCACTCTGGCAGGCCTGAAATACATTCCACTTTGATGTGATGTATTTTCTTTTTAAATATTGCTACATTTTCAGGCACCTGCATGGTTCAGTTGGTTAAGCGTCTGCCCTGGGCTCGGGTCATGATCCCAGGGTCATGGAATGAAGCCCCACTTCAGGCTCCCTGCTCAGCAGGGAGCCTATTTCTCCCTCTGATACTCCCCCCTGCTTATACTTCCTCTTGCTCACTCTCTCACTCAAATAAATAAATAAATAAATAAATAAATAAAACATACATATTGTTAAATTTTATTTTTTTTCTAATGACTTGTATACCCTTGTTAATGAAAGAGACTAGTATGCAAGCTCTTATTGATTTAATGTCTTTGTTAGGTTTTGGTATCAAAGTTATACTAGTCCTTCATTTTCTAATCTCCCAGAAGAATTTATACAACATTGGTGTTGTTATTTCCTTAAAGGTTAAAAGGAATTTTCTGTTGAAGCCCTTGAGCCTGGGATTTTCTGAAATAAAAATTTATAATAAAGTATTAATTTTAATAATTACTAGGCTACTTAGATTATGTATTCTTCTATCAGTTTGTAAAAGTTGTATTTTTAAAATTTCTATTTCCTTTCAATTTTCTAAATTATTGGCTTTACCTGCTTAGAATTTTTTTGGTTATTTTTTTTTATTTCTGTAAAATCTGTAGTGATATTTTCACTTTTTAATTTCTGGTATTAATAATGTGTGCTTTTATTTCTTAATAAAGTTATGCCAAATTTGTAAATTTTGTTAACTCTTTGGAGTGTCACACTTTGACTTCAAATTTTGTGTTAGAAAAATTTTTCAGGGCACCTGAATGGCTCAGTCAGTTAAGCTTCCAACTCAGTTTCAGTTCAATTTATGATCTCAAGATCCTGAGATGAGCCCCTGTACGTTCCACACTCAGTGGCAAGTCTGCTTCTCTGCTTCTCTGTCTCTCTCTCTCCCTCTGCCCTTCCCCCTCAACTCATGCATGCTCTCCCTCTAAAAAAAATAAATCTTAAAAAATAAAAAGAAAATTTTTTCTATTAATTTCAACTTTTATTTTTATCATTTCCTTTCTCTTTCAACTTGTTTTTTTCCTTTTTCTAGATTCTTGATTAAAATAAGATCACTGATTTTCCACCTTTCTTCTTTTCTAACACATGTATATAAGGCTGCAAATCTCTCTAATCACTACTTTGCCTTGCATCTCACAAGTTTGAAAATGTTATCTTCATTATCACCCAGTTTTAATGTCTCCTTATTGCACTATGATTTCTTCTTTATCCCATGGACAATTTAGACATCAGTTTATAAATGTTAACTACTTGTGAACTTATCTTTTTTATTACTGATATCTAACTATATTCCACTGTGATGGCAAAATATAGTCTGTCAAATTCTTTTAATATTTGTGGAGATTTTATTTATGTTCCAGTGTCTGATCACTTCTGGTAAATATTTCATGTGCAAATATTTAACTAATGGATTATATATTACATTACATTTTATGCATATATTAAATATATATTTTTAAAGATTTTATTTATTCCTTTGAGAAAGCGAGAGTACAAGCAGTGGGAAGAGATGGGGGCAGTGGAGGGAGAAGCAGACTCTCTGCTGAGCAGGGATCCCAACGCAGGGCTCAATCCCAGGATCTGGAGATCATTGATGACTTGAGCGGAAGGCAGAGGCTTAACCATCTGAGCCACCCAGGCAACCCATCTATTTTATATTTGTTAATTAGGTCAATTTTGTTAACTGTTTTGTACATCTTCCCTACCATTACAGAATTTTTTTTTAAAGATTTTATTTATTCATTTGACAGACTGAGATCACAAGCAGGCAGAGAGAGAGAGGAGGAAGCAGGCTCCCTGCTGAGCAGAGCGCCAGATGTGGGACTTGATCCCAGGATCCTGAGATCATGACCTGAGCCGAAGACAGAGGCTTAACCCACTGAGCCACCCAGGCGCCCCCCCCCCCATTACAGAATTTTTGTCTGTTTTTTCTATTAGCTATTTAGATAATAATGTTAAAATTTTCTATGACATTGAACTTATCTATTTACTCTTTTGGTTCTTTCAATCTTTGTAGAGTATAATTTGAAGTTACAATTATTGAGTGCACAGAAACAGAATTTTGATAACTTCCAAGTACAGATACCCCTTTATAATCATACAAATATCCTTCTTTATGTGCAGTAATTCTTCAATTATGCTTTTCTGGTATTTGAATGTCCACCCCAGAGGTATTTGTAAGTATTTATTTGTATAGCATTTATTTTATTTTATTTTACTTTCAGTCTTTATATTAAAAACATGTTTATAAAGTCTAGCAAACATAATCTTTTTAAAGTATTTCATGAATTTACCACTGTCTTGTATTGTTTGATGTCCAATACATTGAAAGCCAAAGTTTTCCTTCCTTCCTCCCCTCCTTCCTTCCTTCCTTCCTTCCTCTTCCTTTCTTTCTTTTCTTCCTTTCTGCCTTTTCATTTTTTTAAATTGTTTCAGATAGGAGAGTAAATCTGGTTGCAGTTACTCCTGTTGGAGTCAAGAGTGCACATTTGTTGATTATCTTTTATAGAGATTTATGATAAAAAGGAAAAAGTGTACATTTCCTCATGTAGTCACCACTTCAGCTAGAGTGTCAGTCCTCCAATTTTCTTTCTCTAATCTCATCTTCCTTTCTAATATCACACTCTTTTTTTTAAGTTTTATTTTATTTTTTCAGTGTTCCAAGATTTATTGCACACTATATTGACTATTGTAGCTTCATAAGTGTATTTTGAAGTTGAGTAGTGTGAATCCTCCAACTTTGTTTTTCTTCTTCAATACTTTGTTGGCTATTCTGGGTCTTTTACCACTCGACGTAAACTCTAGAACTGGTTTGTAAATATTCATGAAACAACTCACTGGGATTTTTAGTGGGACTGTGTTGAATGTATAGAATAACTTGGGAAGAAATGACATCTTGACAATACTGAGTCTTCCCCTCCATGAAAATGGAATATCTTTGAATTTCCTTAGTTCTTTCTTTTATCAGAGTTTTATGGGTTTTTCTCATGATGATCTTGCACATTTTTTTAGATTTATACCTAAGATTTCACTTTGGGGTGTGCTAAAGTAAATGGTATTGCAGTTTTAAATTCCAGATTCCAGTTGTTTATTGTTGGTATATAGGATAGTGACCGATTTTTGTGCATTAACCTTGTATTCGGCAATAGTGTTGTAATCACTTACTAATTCCAAGACTTCTTTTTTGTCTATTTTTGGATTTTCTACATATGTCATCTGTGAACAAAGACAATTTTATTTCTTTCCTTCCCAATGTGAAAACTTCTAATTTCCTTTCCTTGTTTTATGCATTAGCTAGGACTTCTGATATCCCTGCTATATTCCTGATCTTAGTGGGAAAGCTTCAAGTTTTCCACCACTAAGTACAATAGGCTTTGTGTGTGTGTATGTATATATATACACACACACATATTTATATATATATATATATACATATTTTTTTTTACAGAAAGTTAAGGAAGTTCCCTTCCATTCCTGCATTACTAAGAGTTTACCTTAAATGGATATTTAATTTTGTTAAATGTTTTTTCTGCATCTATTGATATGATCACATGATTTTTCGTTTTAGCCTGTTGATGTAATGGTTTACATTACTTGATTTTTGAATACTGACTAGCCTTGCATACTTAAGATAAATCCGACTTTGTTCTGGCATATAATTCTTTTATATACATTGTTAGATTCAATTTACTACTATTCTATTGAGAATTTTTGCATCTGTGTTTATGAAAGATATTTGTCTGTGGTTTTCTTGTAATCTGTTTTTGGTGATAGAGTAATGTTGGCCTCAGAAAATTGGGAAGTATTCACTTTGCTCCTATTTTCTGGAAGAGATTAGAGAGAATTGGTATAATTTCTTCCTTAACCATTTGGTAGAATTCATCAAAGAACTTATCCGGGCCTAGTGTTTTCTGTTTTCAAAGGTTATTAATTTCATCAATTCCTTTAATAGATATATGCCTGTTCAGATTGTCTATTTGAGCTTTTATGAGTTCCGGCAGATTATGTCTTTCAAAAAATCAGTCCATTTCATCATTTCATTAGGTTATGAAATTTGTGACCATAGAGTTGTTCACAGTATTCCTTTATTAGCTTTTTAATATCTATGGGTATGTAGTGTAGTGATGTCCTCTTTTTCATTTCTGGTAGTAGTAATTTGTGTTCTCTCTCTTATCTTCTTAGTAGCCTTGCTAGAAGCTTATCAGTTTTATTGATCTTTTCAAAGAACCAGGTTCCAGTTTTGTTTGTTTCCTCCATTATTTTCCTGCTTTCAATGTCATTGATTTCTGCTCTAATTTTTATAATCTCTTCTCTTTTTCTCACTTTGGATTTATGTGCTCCCCTTTTTCTAGTTTCCTAAAGTGGAAGCTTAGATTGTTGATCTTAGATCTTCTTTTCATATATATTCATTTGTTCAGTGCTATAAATTTTTTCTCTAAGTGCTGCTTTTGCTGCATCCCACTAATTGTGACAATTTGTTTCATTTAGCTCAAAAGATTTTGAATTTCTTTTGAGATTTTTTATTTGACCTCAGTGTTATTTAAAATATATTGTTTAAGTTGGAGAAGTCACTCAGGGAAACAGTATGGAGGTTCCTCAAAAAGTTAAAAATAGAGCTACCCTACCATCCAGCAATTTCACTACTAGGTATTTACCCCAAAGACACAAATATAGTGATCCAGAGTGCACCCCAATGTTTATAGCAACAATTTCCACAATAGCCAAACTATGGAAAGAGCCAGGTATCCATCAACAGATGAATAGGTAAAGAAGATGTGGTGTATATATATATATACAATGGAATACTACTCAACCATCAAAAAATGAAATCTTGCCATTTGCAACAGCATGGATGGAACTAGAGGGTATTACACTAAGTGAAATAAGTCAATCAGAGAAATATAATTATCATATGATCTCACTCATATGTGGAATTTAAGAAACAAAACAGGATCATAGGGGAAGGAAGGGAAAAATAAAGTAAGATGAACTAAGGGAGAAAAATGAATTAGGAGAACTGAAAATATATGACTAATCAGCATTAAAATATATGTTGTTTAATTGGCATGTCTTAGGGACTTTTGCAGCTATTTTTATATTACTGATTTCTTGTTGAATTCCATAGTAGTCTTATAGCAGACATTGTATGATTTCTCTTCTTTCAATGTTAAGGTATACCTTATGGCCCAGAATGGGGTCTATCTTCTTGAATGTTTCATGTGAGCCTGAGAACAATGTGTACTCTGTTGTTGTTGGATGAAGTAGTCATAGATAACAATCATATCCAGCTGACTGATGGTGTTGTTGAGTTGAACTATACCCTTATTGTTTTACTGTGAGCTGTACCTGCCCATTTCTGATAGATGGGCATTAAGTTTGCCAGCTATCATAGTGAATTAGCCTATTCTTCCTAGTAGTTCTATCAGTTTTTGCATCACATATTTTGATACTCTGCTGTTAGATGCATACGTGTTAGGATTATTATGTATCCTTGGAGAACTGATCCCTTTATCTTATGTAATGCTCTTTTTATCCCTGATAACTTCCTTGGCCTGAAGTTATATCTCTGTCTAAAATTAAGATAGCTAAAATTAACATAGCTACTTCCGCTTTCTTTAGGTCAGTGGTCATGGTATATCTTACTTTATCCATTTAGTTTTACTACATATGCATCTTGTTTCTTGCAGACAACATATAGTTGGGTATATCTCAGAATTATAATTTTCATATATAGCTATTAATTTGGTCTATTTTATATCTTCCATGTCTCTGCTTAATATTTATTCTTTTCTCCAGCTTTTTAACATATGAAGTACAATTGTAATAATTGTTGTAATATCCTTGTCTACTAATTCCATCATTTATATCATTTCCAGGTTCATTTCAATTGAGTAATTTTTCTTCTAATTATGAGTTGTCTTTTCCTGCTTCTTTGCCTGGCTAGTAACTTTTGATTGGATGCTAAATATTATGAATGTTAAGATTTGATTGCTATATATTTTTGTATGCCTTTGTATGCTTGTGTATTTTTGTATGCCTATATTTTGCATTCTTGAACTTTGATCTGGGATGAGTAAAAGTTATTTAGAAACCACATGATGCTTTTGGGTCTTGCTTTTAAGCTTTGTTAGGCAAACCATAGTAGCGTTTAGTCAAGAGTTATGTTTTCCCACTACTAAAGCAAAATCCTTTATACTCTACCAAATGCTCAGTGAATTTTGATATTTTCCACTTTTCCTATTTGGAGCAGGCACACTAGTCCTGGCCTTATGTCAGCTTTAAGCACTGTTTCCTCTTTTCCCAAGCTTGAGTAGTTTCCTCAGCAAATGCACCTATCGGTACTAAACTGAATCTTTGAGGGCACTCTTTGAAGATCAGCAAAGTTCTCTCTCTGGGCATTTCTCGCCCTCCATTACTGTACTAGAAAATTTCCAAACTCTTGGCTGTCTTTTCCACTTGGACGCTACTTGATTTCTTTCTCTTCAGGAAGTGGACTTAGAAGTTTCTTCAGCTAGTAGCTCAGGCAATTTTATGTCTCACCTCATTTGTTTCCTTTATCTCCAGAATCACTTAATGTTGTTGCTGAGTTTCCAATACCATGAAGGACCTTGTTTCATGTATTTGGTTTCTTCTCCAGTGTTTTTAGGCAAAAGGTAAATCCAGTCCCTGTTTGCTCTGTCTTTCCTAGAAGTATACATTTTTAGGTTATATAATTTAGTCACAAGTAAAATTATTACTAAAAATAGGAGGACTTAACAAAATCAGAGTTTACCATAGTGACTGATGGGACATTGTCACTACCTCACTTTGGAGACACTGTGACCATGGTTTTTCATGGTTGCAACTAACTTGCAAAGGTAAGTTAATATGCAAAAAAAGAGCTATAGATGCTGTTAATATTAAATGAAAATAGAGACCAGACTTTAAACAGCTCTGGGGGGATGGAGGGAAGAAAAGAAAAAAAAGAAAGAAAAGGACCTGAGCAAACAAAACCATATAAGCTATGTAAGCAAAACTAAATATAGCTCATTTCATGAACATAAGTGAAATTTAACTTAGGTCATTTCTTATAAATGTCTCCAATAATCATAAGAGAAACTTCTCTTATCAAAATATTTATGGTGGTTTCTGTTTACTGGCTGAATTCTGCCTGCTATGGTAGCCCATTAATATATGATGAGTTGATAAATGAGAAGTAAATAAGTAGAAAATCATGAGAAATAATGAAGGAGAAAGAAGAGAATGGAAAGAAATGGAAAGAATGGAAAGAAAGGAAACATGGGAAAGACCGGAAAAAGATTATATGAAGGGAATTTATCTCATACCACCGATTTTCAAGGTATTTTTCATGTATCTTTTCTGATAATGTTTATTTTGGTGTGGACAGTCACAACAAGGTATTGACAATTCTATAATAGCTTGAATTTCTCTCTTCTATGCTCAGCCTCTTAGTTTAAAAAAATGTTGTTTCGAATTTGGTAACTCCCTAATAATCAAACTTCTCATGAAAAATTGTAATTTCACAAATGAAACCAAAATACTATCTTATTAAAGTTGCTGATATATTTTAGAACCTCCATAATTGTATATACTTGGCATCCCCCAATTGCTCCACTGCTTTTCAGTTATCTCCAGTAACTAACACACACAAAATACCCCATGCATCAAAAATAACATCAGAGATATTTCTATTTGCCATTTAAACCTTTGATTTCTTCACGTAGAGAGAGTGTCTAGTAACGGTCATAAATGTTAGGTACCGACACAGTGTTTCTGTATTCTTTCCCAGTGGTTTTTGTTTGATGTCCTATGTTCATTCCATTGGCCTTTACAAGCCACAGTTTTTCATGTAATTTCAAAAGATTCTGATTTTTACACTGTTTCTTTTTTTCATTATCAAATGAACTAACAATCAAACATACAGATTTATAGACATACAATTAAATGCAAAGTTTCAGCAGTACTGACTGCAACTTTATCTAGCATAACCTGCCTTATTTGCCAAAGGCACCCTTGAAAGATTTTATTTATTTGAGAGAAAGAGAGAGTGCATGAGTGGGGTTGGAGTGGGGGAGAGACAGAGAGGGAGAAGCAGGACCCCTGCTAAGCAGGGATATCTAAGTGGAGCTCAATCCCAGGACCCCAGGAGCATGACCTGAGGCTAAGGCAGATGCTTAACACTGAGACACCCAGGTGCCCTGGCATCTTTAATTTGTACCTGAGATTATCATTTAAATAAAATCAAGATTGCTTCTTCTTTCCCGTCCCTTCTCGCCTTCTTTTCTCTTCATTTGCTTTGCAATATAATTTTTAAATAAACAAAATATATGCACATTGCAAAAAATTTAAACCTTACCTTTTCCAGATTTATAGATGAATGAAGAGATAGTAGGTAAATAGATAAATGGATGGATAGGTTAGATAGACCGATGATAGATAATAGATAATAGAAAAATTTAAACTCTCTGTATTCTTCTTTGCTTTTCTCTCTTTAGTGGAGACAACTATATGGCTAAACCTGTTTTTAAAGACCGAGACAATCATCCCTCCAGCTGCTAGATTGTTGGATGTTGAGAGCTCACAATTGAGTCCTTCCCCAGGAACTGTCCTTGGGCAAAGAGAATTTTCTTTCCAGATGTTAACCCCTACCCAAGGACAGTCCACATGCAACGGCTGCTCAATGTGGATGAAGAGTAAGAAGGCCAGAGTTCTTCTCTCAATTCAGTATCTCTGAATGGCCACCCCATCTACAGAACTTTCTGGGAGACCATCTGAAATCAGTTGCAATTGGATCACAGTTTAACTTTGCCCTTTGCCAAATCCTGCTTCATTCATTCCTTTATCACTGTTGTTTCTGGGAGAACACCTGTAATAAATCACCAGCCTGTAAAATTTCATTTTGTAATCTGTTCCTTAGGGAAATCAAATTATGAGCCCTCAAACCTGAAGTGAACCACAGAAACAGATTCTAAGATGGACTTCTGGAATGGTCACTCATTGACTACCAACAAATTCACCATCATTGGCGAAAACTGGGGTCCTGACATCATCTGGCTTCCTGAAGTAAGTCAGTAAACTGAGATAATCTGTAGTGGGTCAGTTCAACCAGTGGTAAACTGTGATGGGACACTGGTAGAAAGAAGTGTATGTAGGCAGCATTTGAGATGCTGGGAGGCAAAGAGTTCTAATTATAAGGACTGTGGGATTGAGAGATTCTTATTGGAAGCTACTGAAACATAAGATTAGTCACCAATTTAGGCAAAACATGCAAGTCAGAGGGCTTTCTAGGCAACACCTAAAGGCTCTCCTATCCTGCAAGCAGAGGACAGGAAAGGCTGAGGATCAGAAGAATTATGTAATTACAAGGATGAAAGAGAAGACTGAATTCTCAACTTCTTCAAGTCTGCTACTCCAAGACAACAGCCCTGATTGAAACCTGGTAGTCTGGACATTCTGGAGAAGATCTCATTGATCCACTATATCAACGACATCATGTTACTAGACCAGCTGAATAAAAAGAGGCAACTAAATTCAACATAGGGGGATAAACCATTTGTGCTGTTCAACACATCTATGAAGTTTTTAGGAGTCCAGTGTCCTGGAACACGCTGAAACTGTCCCTCTAATAGACAAATTATTGCATCTTGCATTGCCTATCACTAAAACTGAGGCAAGAAGATCAGCAGGCTTCTTTGAGTTCTGTAAGCAGCATTTTCCATGCACGGGAATACTGTTTCCATTCAAGAGTTTCAGGGAAGGTGGCCAGGTTTGAGTGGGTCCTAGAACACCAAAGACCACTATGAGGGTCCTAAATGCAGTACAAGTAATCATGCCACTTAGGTGATATAATCCAATAAACCTACTAGTATCAGAAGTCAGTGTAACAGAAGATATTATGTAAAGACTATGGCAAGTCCTAGGCAATGCATCACAGTATACAAAAAATATATATTCCTAGTATATCTGCAGCATAGATTCATAGCAATGGAGTCAGTAAGTCAATGTTCATACACTTTACCATTTTTATATCAACTATAAAGTATTTAATAATATAAGAAGATATAAAGCATAATAAAGTGAAACCCTAAACTCACCCCTGCCTGATAAGCTCCCTGAATAAGCCCCTCTAAGTGCATCCTCTCTCTATTAAGAGAGAAAAACCCATATCTTTTATGTCATTTCAGTGCATTTCTTCAAACTTCCACAACATATCACTAAAAATATTATTTTTACGTTTTTACATTTTATATAAATGGTGTCAGCTGTCATTGACTCTTCATCAACCTCTATTTTTGCACAAGATGATGTGTCTAAGATTTAACCATGTTGACCTATAGTCCCAGTTTTTTTCTTTTTGACCTCTTTGTAATATTCCATTGTAATAAAAATGTCATAATTTATTTATCCATTCTTCTTTTTTTTTTTTTTTAAAGATTTTATTTATTTATTTATTTGACAGCGAGAGAGAGAGATCACAAGTAGGCAGAGAGGCAGGCAGAGAGAGAGAGAGGGAAGCAGGCTCCCTGCCGAGCAGAGAGCCCGATGTGGGACTCGATCCCAGAACCCTGAGATCATGACCTGAGCCGAAGGCAGCGGCTTAACCCACTGAGCCACCCAGGCGCCCTATCCATTCTTCTATTGATGGAAATGAGTTGTGTACATTTTTCCTGTTGTATAAAATGCTTTTATGACTATTCTTAATGTGTGCATATCTTCAACTTTTATTGGCAATTCACATTGGCTTCCAAAGTCAGACATATTTTGTGCCTACTAAATGCTGGGTATATAATTCTAGGTTAATGGGTTGTTTGTTTGTTTTTTAACGTAAGTCCTTATTTTAATTCCAGTTAGTTTACATACAGCATTATATTAGTTTCAGGTGTACAATATAGTGATTCAGCACTTCCATACATCAGCTGGTGATCATCATGACAAGTGCACTCCTTAAATCCCATCACCTATTTAACACATCACCCTCACCACCTCCCCTCTCATAACCATCAGATAATTCTCTGCACTTAGAGTCTGTTTCTTGCTTTGTCTCTCTCTCATTTTTTACCTTTTGCTTGTTTGTTTTGTTTCTTAAATTCCACACATAAGTGAAATCATATGGTATTTATTTTTCTCTGACTGACTTATTCTCTGACTTTGCATTATACTCTCTATCTTCATCCATGTTGTAAATGGCAAAATTTCATTTTTTAAGGTTGAATAGTGTTCCATTGTATATATACATACCACCTCTTCTTTATCCATTCATCAATCAGTGGACATCTGGGTTACTTTTATATCTTGGCTATTGTAAATAATGCTGCTATACCCATAGGGGTGCATGTATCCCTTTGAATTAGTGCCTTTGTATTTTGGGGGTAAATACTCAGTAGTGCAATTAGTGGATTATAGGGTAGTTCTATTTTTAGCTTTTTAAGGAGACTCCATACCGTTTTCCACAGTGGCCGCACCAGTTTGCATTCCCACCAATGGTGCACAAGGATTCTTTTTTCTCCACATCCTTGCCAACACCTGTTTTTTCTTGTGTTGTTGGTTTTAGCCATTTTAACTAATGTGTGAAGTGATATCTCATTGTAGTTTTGATTGGCATTTCCCTGAGGATCAGTGATGATAAGCATTTTTTTCATATGTCTGTTGACCATCTGTATGTCTTCTTTGGAAAAATGTTTGTTCATGTCTTCTGTCCATTTATTAACTGGAGTATTTGTTTTTTGGGTGTTGATTTTAATAAGTTCTTTATAGATTTTGGATACTAGCCTTTTATCTGATATGTCATTTGCAAATATCTTCCCTCATTCTGTATGTTGCTTTTCAGTTTTTGTTGATTGTTTCCTTCACTGTGCAGAAGCCGTTTATTTTGATGTAGTCCCAATAGTTTATTTTTGCTTTTATTTCCCTGGGCTCAGGAGACATACCTTGAAAGAAGTTGCTATGACAGATTTCAAAGAAGTTATTGCCTATATTCTCCTGTAGGATTTTTGTGGTTTCAGCTTTACATTTAGGTCTTTCATCCATTTTGAATTTATTTTCATGCTTGGCATAAAAAAGTGGTCCAGTTTCTTTCTTCTGAATGCTGCTATCCAGTTTTCCCACCATCACTTGTTCAAGACACTGTTTATCCCCCCTCTGCATATTCTTTCCTGTTTTGCCAAAGACTAATTTCCCATATTATTGTGGGTTTATTTCTGGTTTTTCTTTTCTATTCTATTGACCTATGTTCTATTTTCATGCCAGTACCACACCATTTTGATTACTACAGCTTTGAAATATAACTTGAAGTTTGGAATTGTGATGTCTGTAGCTTCACTTTCTTTTTCAAGATTGCTTGGGCTATTTAGGGGATTTCCACGGTTTCCTACAAATTTTAGGATTGTTTGTTCTAGTTCTGAGAAAAAAAAAACTGTTGGTATTTTATAGGGATTGCATTAAATGTATAGATTGCATTAATAGTATAAACATTTTTTTTAATATTTTATTTATTTATTTGACAGACAGAGATCACAAGTAGGCAGAGAAGCAGGCAGAGAGGGGGAAGCAGGCTCCCTGCCAAGCAGAGAGCCTGATGCAGGGTTTGAGCTGAGCTGAAGGCAGAGGCTTTAACCCACTGAGCCACCCAGGCGCCCCAATAGTATAGACATTTTAACAACATTTGTTCTTCCAATACACGAGCACGGAATGATTTTCCATTTCTTTGTGTCTGATGGTAATCTTTTTTCTTTCAAGACTTTGAAGACACTGCTCCACTCATCAGGGTCCTCCCATTCTTATTCAGAAGTCTGGGCTCTTTCTACTAGCCCCTTCTCTATGGTTGTTTTTAAGTCTTCTCATTTGCTTTGAGGTTTCAAATAACAATGCAAACGTAGTATACACTCAAATGATACAATGTATTTTAAAATGAATTTGTTTTTTTTGTTTTTTTTTGGGTCTGGGTTTTATGGTGTTTACTGAATCTGAAGATTTGTGTCTTTCATCAGTTCCAGAAAATTCTCTAATATTACTACTAGTATTCTCTACTATTATGACAAATAGCCTTTCTTCCTTAATCTTTACTCTCTTTCTCTGAAGTATCAAGAAAGGTAGGTTATATATTCTCTCTTTAATTTCACATTGCCTTGCCTCTCATATTATCTATTCCTTATCTCTCCGTATTATATTTTGGTTAAGTTTACAAATCTATGCTTCAGTTTACAAATTGTCTTTAGTTTTGTCTATTCTGATATTTAACATTCTTTTAACATTTATAACAATGTTGGTTTTGTTTATATCTAGAAATTACACTCAGTTTTCTTCAAATATTTATTTAAAAACACTATCTTATTTTGTTCTCATGTTTTTTTATTCCTTTCTGTTTTGAAACATATTAAGCAAATTTATCTTATGCCTTCACTCAATAATTCTTTTCTCTGGTGTTCTCAGGGGTCTAATTCTGCCTTTTTATTTCTATTGTCACTGATGGTAATTTGTGTCTTATTATTTTATATTATAATATCAACTTCATGTGGAATTTACAGAAGGGAAGTTTCTTTGTGTTTCTGTTTGAGACAGATTTTCTTATGCTATAGCCAGCCACCCAAAGATATTACCAAACAAAGACCACTTTAAGGTAAATACACAGATTGGGATAGCCTGGATCTCCCAATACATTTGGATCCCCAAACTATATGAGCACATGCTTATCATTACAAATTCTTAGAGGATAGTTTTTGCTGTTTGTTATGTTTTGTTTTGTTTTCACTGAAAGCCCAGGATAAGACTATGAAATTCCCTTGTCTTCTTTTTTTGCTTGTACCTGGAATTTTTCTAGTCTGCCTTTTCACCAACAATATAGATTTTTAAGAGCTCTAGTTTAAGCAGAAACCTCAATCTCCATTTATCTCCTTATAATGACCACTATATGGCCATCAAACCCAAAAGTGAAATTGGCAGATATTCTCAGGACAGCCTTGATACCAACACTTGCTTACCACTCTGGTTTTCTGTTCTCTTTTCATATATGGTCCCTGAGCAATTCCATTTCACTCTATTATTCCAGCTGTTCATTTTAAAGGACACACATTATAGTTTATCTAGCAAGTCTAAATATTATGCACTGGGAGAGTTTCCAAGATATCTAATATGCCACACTGATAAATAGATGTGTACATATAAATTTTAGATTTGGGGGGATGATAGTAAGTTGTTTTACAAGTGGATGCTCCTCATTATGGTCCTCTAATGGAAAATAAATTGACATACATTATACTTCTCATTTCAAAAGTATATAACTTAATAAGTTTTAACATATGTATACACCCCTGAGGCCATTACCACATTCAAGATAATGAATATTTCCATTATCCCCATCAGTTTGACTGTTCCACATTTTGCAATTTTCTCCAGTTCGTCATGTAGAAGATTTGTTTAGTTTTTTAACTTGATTATTGTCCTTTCTACTATAAAAAATTTCCCATTCCTCTGCAACTGAATTTGTGAATCATTCACTCTACAGCTTCTTATTTTGAATGCCATGTTAATAAAGACCAATTCAAAGATTATTTATAAACTCACTAAATTTTCTTCTAATTTTTTTATGATTTGATTTTTATACATTTACATTTTTTTTCCATTTTATTTATTTTTTCAGCATAACAGTATTCATTGTTTTTGCACAACACCCAGTGCTCCATGCAAAACGTGCCCTCCCTATTACCCACCACCTGTTCCCCCAACCTCCCACCCCTGACCCTTCAAAACCCTCAGGTTGTTTTTCAGAGTCCATAGTCTCTTATGGTTCGCCTCCCCTTCCAAATATAGTGACAAACCAGATTTTTAAGTCAAAGACACCAGAATGGTCTCATTTAACACAAATTACTGAATTAATTCCAAATTAAATGAATTGTTTCTTCTGGAGTATTGGCTATCAAACCACAGAGAAGTTGCAGAGGGTCCCTGTTCTCTCAGAAACTTTATGAGTAATAGATTATTTCAATTTTAATTTGAGATCCATGTGTAGAAGACTTCTTTCAATATACCTTTCATAAAGTTGACATCAATCTTATTTTAATTACTTGCCTGGATAATTGCTATTTTATTTCTTAACTGAAAACTTGGTTTGATCAAGATTACAGAAAAAGGCAAAAAAAAAAGAACAAAGTAATGAAAAAATTAAAAACTCATCACAATTTATATCAACTAAGCAAAGACATATGAGAAAATGTGTCTGTTGGTGTCCAGTTTTGTATTTGAAGGTGATTATTTCCAAAATGATTTAGATATATTTATATCTCTTTTAAGCCCTAAGTATTACCTGCTCTGGCACAGGTAGGGACTTTACCATTTGAGTATGTTTTGATTTATTAGAAGAGGCCTACAAACTTAAATTTTAAATGGGCAGTACATGTAGCCCAGTTACTGCTTTCATCTTTAATGAGTCTTCTAGTAAATTCAGAAGGCTTAATACACCCAGACACATTTTGGTTTTATGTTTCTTTCTTTGAGGAGGAGGGAGTGGGCATGGTGGAACAAGTTATGTAGAACTAGTGAAATTTTAGACCCAGGGAGAATATATGTTGACAGTTGCAAACCTCAATCACAGATAACCTCCAGAGGGTTATTAACATGTGGAAGGAAATGTATTTCCTCCTACTATTCAATCTAGAAGGTGGGAGATGGAGAGGCACTAAGGAAAGTGGAAGAGTGAATAATGGAGGAAGAGCTGGTTAGACTAGGTAATAAATGAAATAAAATATGAAACAAAAGTAGGAGGAGATATTTTAAAACAAGAAAAACTGAATGAGATGCATGGGAATAAAAAGAGAAGAAGAGTTAAGAGGTGTGTTGAAAGCCTAAAAATCAAAAAGTGAAGATAGAAAAAGACAAAAGGAATTAGGAGAGAAAGGAAAAAGAATTGGAAGGAAAAGCAGTATGAATAAGAGGATAAGAGAGATGAAAAGGGAGAGAGAGTGTAGGGAGCAGTGTTACAAAGGACAGATTTACAGCACATTTGTATAATTCTCTCTAGTCTATGGGTTTCACCATTGTTCACAGATAAATGTATTGCAACATGATAAACATGCTAAGCACTTCATTAACAGAGAAGAGTCTTTTCATTAAGAAAAAACTCACCGGGAGTATCTTTAAGGAAAGAATGTTACAAGATCATCCTTACAAAATAATTTTTTTAATTATAGCCAATAATTACTGATTTCTTTTGTTTTTGCTTGACTGTAGAAACACAGTTTTATGCTAAAAGGAATTTTAACTCATTTTAAATCCTGAGCACTACATAGGAACGTTCTTTCTTTAATAAAAATATGTACTTTTAAGGGTGCTTGGGTGGGCTCAGTCAGTTAAGCATCTGCCTTTGGTTCAGGTCATGATCCCAGAGTCCTAGGATTGAGCCCTGCATAGGGCTCTCTGCTCAGCAGGGAGCCTGCTTCTCCCTTTCCTTCTGCCTGCTGCTCTGCCTACTTGTACTCTCTGTCAAATAAATAAATAAAATCTTAAAAGAAAAGACAAGACATGGGAGTAAATGTTAAAATAATTCATAAGAAATGGGTGATCTTTTCCTGTTAGATTTCTGGTACAAGACTTGCTTTTGCTCCAGCAAATATCTTTGATTGAAAAGACAGATGTAGAAAGGCACATCTGTGTTGCCTCTGCACTACATAGGCATGTTCTGTTCACAAATTAGGTATATGTACAAGTTGTAAATAAACATCACCAAAAATAAGCCCTATTTCTTCATAAATTTCATAAAAGTCATCAGAAATATGTTCTCTTCAGAGAAGGATGGGAAACTAACTTCTAATTTTGGGTAGCACATAGATACAGGGATATTTTGCCTCATTGCCTGCATTACTGAGTTTTAAGCCATATGTTCCTGGCTTTAGTTCACAATATTTACACCACTGGTGAAATGATAAAATCTGAGCACAGTGTGTCCTATTCAGACTTCATCCAATAACTCATTTTTATTTCAGAATATATTTATTGCACTAAGTCATATGATTTAAGGAAACTTTTTTTAAGCCTGGCAGAAATACTATTCTGAGCTAAGATTACAGAAACAAAGTTTTCCTCTTCTATTTGTGTAAAAATGAATTAAAATGATAGTATCAAGAATAGAGGCAACATTTATGTATTAATATATTTTTATCTTTCCTAAAGTGTAGGATTTGAATATATTTCCTATTCTGGGTTCTGGCATCTGAATTATTTCCTCCCCTATGCATTTCCATATCCCACACACATCCTCTAGCCCTCATGTTCCACTTAATTGGAAGGGAGAATGCAGGAAAACCAAAGACGTTCTTGTATCTGTGTGCTCCTCTACTACCAGCTCCAGAAAGAGACACAGATGCCCTGACAGCAGTTTGGCCCAGAGTCTTCTCCATTCATCCACAGCAATATGGTGCATGAGCAATTGCTCTGTTTCAGATCACAGAAACTGAATATCTTTGGAATTAACAAGTAGCATCACCTCCACCACCACTTATTTTCACCCATTACCTAACTCGAAGATTTCTAAAGATTGAAGCTTATGGATGAATTTAGTCAGCAACAACATGAAACCTACAATTTCAATCTCTTCACCACACAGTCTTCCTTTTAAAAACTTGAATTAATGTCATGGATAGTCTAATTTGATTTTTAAGTATCATTATAGATATTATATATTATACATATATATCATGATAGATAATCATTTTCAGATGTTATCATATTTGAAACCATACTGGCCTCTCTGAGAACCTCTACATGAACTATCAGTATTGCCAAGTCACAGAATTTTAGGAGATGGAAGGGATTCACAAGTTTTGGAAATCAAGTGTCAAAAGAAAACTTGTCAGACTAGAAATCAGCTAAAATGAATTCAAACCTAAGACTCCTGATTCTTACTCCAGTGCCCTTTCCATCTGACCACATGGCCTTTTTCTACCACCAAAAAGGCAAATGCTTGAAATATGAATCATTACTGCCTGTCAGTTTAATTGGACTCAATGTAAGACAGGTTTTTAAATCTAATTAGTAAGTTTTAATAAATCATTATTAATATTATGAGGTTCCAATATCAGATAGTAACTTAAAATTATCTTCTGTGTCATATTTAGAGCTATCACTTAAATCACCAGGCCTCTGACCAAGCAGTTCTCATCATTATTCTAGTATCTATATGCAAATGATAGTCCAATAACTAGACTATCTTGCATACAGATAGTCTAGTATCTATACGCAAAGAAACAGGGAGCAGAAGATAAAAGATAAAGAGCTGAAGATAACTGGGAAACCATATGATAGTGTTATTCATCAAAATCAGAAATTATCAGGCCAAATCACATCTGTATTCCAGTCCTGGTTCCCCCATTGTACCAACTAGTTGTATCAACTTAGTTTAATTACTGAGCATCTTAGAACCTCAGTTTCTCAGGTCTGGCTAGGGGCAATAATAATACCCCCCTCAGAGTGTTGTTGTGAGTACTAAGTGAGAAAAAGTATACAATACTTCCTACAGTACCTGGAACTTAATGAAACATTCAACAAAAGTTGGCCAAATTTGAATATCTCCATGGAGAATAATAATATTTAAAAAGGTCATATGTGGGAATGATTAAGAAATCCCCTCACCAAAGACAAGGTATGTTCCAAAGACAAGCCTTTTGTAGACTAGTCATAAGGACCTTTATAGGAAATCTTCATTAGTCATCCATCCCAGAGGTCATCACCTCCAAGTGAATGAATCACCTCTCAGCTTAGTTCAATAAAGAAGAACCTTGGAAAGAGCATTTTCTTCCCTCCCTGCAAGCCTGGAAGCAGATTGTCATGTACCCCACAGCTAGAAAGAGAAGCCAAGATGGAAAAGTGCTCAGTCTGATTAAGCTTATTTACTGACTCATCCCTGAACAGTTGTGCTTATATCAACATTTTGTATATATGAAATGTACATACAAACGCACACAGATGGGGTGAGCATACATGCATGTATGCACACAGACACACATGTACACACAGGGTCGACCTCTTTTAAGGACAATGGAAAACATTTAGATATCCCTAGAGAAAAACAGAAGTTCCCTTTACTTTTGGGAATTCATTTTCAGATTTGGGGGAAAGATTTATTTTCCAAATTGTGTTTTTCTTTCCGCAAATATTTGCTTTCCCCGGGCATGGAACTAACAAAATAGTGTAATCATGCCAGACAGCAAGAAGACGACAATAAACATCTAAGACTGGCTCTGTACTCGAGGATGGAAGAGACAAGCTATTGTCCCTGCTCTATCTATCCCTTACACCTAGCACAGTGACATGTCATGAAACATTTTAGTAAATGAACAAAGATGAATAACTTCCCAAGTGAACTTCAATATATATTAATTTTGAGCGAGAAAAGTACTATCATCTCTACTGTCTAGAGTCAAGATTAAAAATTCTTCTTTCTATTTCTGGCTTCTTTTACTTAATATAATGGTCACCAGGTCAATCAATGTTGCCACAAATGTCAGGATTTCCTTCTTTTTCAATGCCTGAAAAATATTCCATGAATCACATTTTATTTATCCACTTATCCATTGATGAACACTGAGGTTGATTCTTTAACTTAGCCACTGTGGATAATGCTGCAGTGAATGTGGAAGTGCAGATATCTCTTCAAGATACTGATTTTATTTCCTTTGCATATATAACCAGAAGTGAGATTGCTGGATCACGCTGTAGTTCTATTTTTAATTTTTTAGGTTCCCTTTTCTTCAAACCCTCAACAATATTTGTTATCTCTTTTTTCAAAATAGCTATTTTAACAGATTTGAGATGGTATCTCATTGTGGTTGTGATTGGCATTTCCCTGTTCATTAATGATGTTGAGTATCTTTTCCTATACCTGTTGGCCAAATGTATATCTTTAAAAAATGTTTCCTCAGGTCCTTTGTCCATCTTTTAATGGAGTTATTTACAGTTTTTTGTTAGTTTGTTTTTTGGAGTTTTTTGTTTGTTTGTTTTGCTGAATTGTGTAAGTTTCTTATATATTTTGCATATTAGCCCTTATAAGATATATGATTTACAAATATTTTCTTCATTCCATAGGTTGGCTTTTTATTTTATTGACTGTTTCCTTTGCTATACAGAATCTTTATACTTTGATATAGCCCCAACTTGATTAGTTTTGCTTTTGTTTCTCTGCTTTTGTTATCACATCCAAAGATTTATTGCCAAATACAAATGCCAAGGAGCTTTCCCCCTCTTCCAGGACTTTCTAGAATTTCAGGTATTACCTTTAAGATTTTGAGTTGATTTTTATGTATATATTTCATTCCTTTATGAAAAATAATTTTTATTTCTTCTGTCCTATTAATGTTAAGGAATTTTCTCCATCCTTACTCTTTAGTATTTCACCAAGTTTTATCCAGGTAAAATAATGCATTAGATCAATAATTACTGAGTACCTATATAGGGTTACTGGAGATTCAGCAAAGAAAAATATAGATCCAATCCATGCTCTCATTATATTTTAACTAGATAAAGGGGATTTTTTTTAAAAAATCACACAAAGAAGTTACTTCGAACAGTGATAAATGCTATGAAGAAAATAAAACAAAACAGAGAGCAAATGTTTAGTAAGAATGATCACTGAAGTCCTCTCCGGGAATTGAGATTTTATCAAAAGTCCCATCTATAGGGTGAAGACATGGGACTTCAGCAGTTTAGGAAAAGCCCAATAAGGTTAGAGTACTATGAGAAAGGGGAGCATGATATCAGAGTTATGGACCCGGGTAAAGAATTTGAATTTTATTCTAAGCACGAGGGAAAACCACTGAAGGATTTTAACAGGTAGTTCAGAATCAGAATGATCAGAATTATGCCTAAAAACATGTCTTAATAATCCTTAAACTGAACGTGACTGGGAGAAAACATAACAACCATACTAAAGCTCTGATTTTAAATTCACAGCCATAAACTTAATGTTGCCCACAAATTATATATTTCCTTGATCCATTATCCCTCCCATTCTTTCAGATAACTTCCTCCTCTATCATCAAATCAATAATCCCGCCTCATTTCCACTCAGTTGGTGATCTGTCTATCTCACCAAGAAAACTGAAGCCGTCAGAGGAGTATTTCCACAGATTTTCTCAGCCCCATCTATGCAGCTACCAGCATTAGTGTTCTCTCCACTATCCTCTTTCCTGTTTAGAGACACTGCCCATAAAGCTTCATTAAACTATTTACATGCTGAATTACATTTCCTCTTATCTGCTCACAGATGTCACATAAGCATGTTTGCCTCTCTTATATTCTCAGTTTTTCCTTTCCCTGATGGAATATTTCCATCAGCATATGTACAGGCTGTTAACTCTCCCATCTTAGAAACACTCTTGACTCCACTTTCTCTACCATCTACCACTCTGTTTCTCTGCTTCTCTTTACAGCAAAATCCTCCCCAAAGATTTGCTATACCGGCTTCCTTCAATTCTTCTCTAGTCACTCTTACAAGCATTTTAATCAGATACTCACTTTCCCACCATCACTATTTTGAAATTACCCTTTTCAAGATACCTGCAATGTCCACATTTCTAAATCTCAATTTACATCTTGCTGTGGCCAATGAGCTACTCGGCTGATTATTTTGTCTTCCTTGACATTCTCATTGTTTGGTCCAAACATACCACTCTTATTTTTCTTCTTACCTCACTGGTCTCTCTTCAGTCTCCTTTGGAGTTTCTCCTTTCCCTTCTGAAATCATAATATTGGGATAGTCCAGGACTCAGTATTTGGCTACCATTTCTTCTCTTCATTGGTGATGTCATCAGTCTCATAACTTTACATGCCATCATTATGTCAACTTACCCAAATTAATATCTTCAGCTGAGAACTCCATCCTGAACTTCAAAATCTAATATCATTTCTAGCTTCTCATTTGATATTTCCATCTGCATGTCTAAGAGAGATCTTAAATTTAAACATCCAGAACTGAATTTCTGATATTCTACAAAAATATACACCCTTCCCAATCTGCCCCATCTCAGTTGATGATCATTCCATCTTCCTAGTTGTTCAGCAAAAATTATTGGATTCATCTTTGACTTCTGTTCTTCTCACCCAATTTAACTTGGGTTGAATTTATACACAAACCCATCCCTTCTCATCACTTCCAGTGCTGTCACCTTAGACTGATTGCCATTATCTTTGAAATTTTATTGCAATAACTTCCAAACTAGGGTTTTGTTTTATTTTGCTTCCACAATTGCCTTCCTGTGACACCATAGCAACCAGGTGGGTGTTTTTTATATGTTAAGTGAGATCATAGCCCTTCTTTACTCAACACCCTACAGTGTTTTCCCATTGGAAAATAAAAGTTACAGTCCTTAAAATTGACTATAAGATCCTATATCCGTGGCCTAATTATTTCTCTCACTTCATCTTCTACCAGTTTCAACTTTCACTTACTTCACTTCCATTACACTGGCCTCCATGCAGTTCCTCAAATATGTCAGACAAGTGAGAACCTAAAGGCTTTTGCTCTTGCTGTTCTCTCTTCCCCAGATACACTTTCCCAGTTATGCATGTGGCTAAGACTTCCAACTCATTCAGTTTTTGCTTGAATATCTCTTTATCAGGGTTGCCTACTCTGAACACTCTATTAAAATTATAGCACTCCCCATTAAGCATTCTTGTTTTCCCTTATGCTATATTTTTACCATATCAATTCTTACTTAATTTGCTTCTTTATTTTAAATTTATTATATCATACCATTTGAATGGTTCTATAAGGCCAGGAACTTTTTTTTTTTTTTTTTCTATTTACATTTATTTATTTTTTTTTCAGCGTAACAGTATTCATTCTTTTTGCACAACACCCAGTGCTCCATGCAAAACGTGCCCTCCCCATCACCCACCACCTGTTCCCCCAACCTCCCACCCCTGACCCTTCAAAACCCTCAGGTTGTTTTTCAGAGTCCATAGTCTCTTATGGTTCGCCTCCCCTCCCCAATGTCCATAGCCCCCTCCCCCTCTCCCAATCCCACCTCCCCCCAGCAACCCCCAGTTTGTTTTGTGAGATTAAGAGTCATTTATGGTTTGTCTCCCTCCCAATCCCATCTTGTTTCATGTATTCTTCTCCTATCCCCCTACCCCCCCATGTTGCTTCTCCATGTCCTCATATCAGGGAGATCATATGATAGTTGTCTTTCTCCGATTGACTTATTTCACTAAGCATGATACGCTCTAGTTCCATCCACGTCAATGAAATAGAAACCAAAAAAACAATAGAAAAAATCAATGAAACTAGGAGCTGGTTCTTTGAAAGAATCAATAAGATTGATAAACCCCTGGCCAGACTCATCAAAAAGAAAAGAGAAAGGACCCAAATCAATAAAATCATGAATGAAAGAGGAGAGATCACAACTAACACCAAAGAAATACAGACAATTATAAGAACATACTATGAGCAACTCTACGCCAACAAATTGGACAATCTGGAAGAAATGGATGCATTCCTAGAGACATATAAACTACCACAACTGAACCAGGAAGAAATAGTAAACCTGAACAGGCCCATAACCAGTAAGGAGATTGAAACAGTCATCAAAAATCTCCAAACAAACAAAAGCCCAGGGCCAGACGGCTTCCCAGGGGAATTCTACCAAACATTTAAAGAAGAACTCATTCCTATTCTCCTGAAACTGTTCCAAAAAATAGAAACGGAAGGAAAACTTCCAAACTCATTTTATGAGGCCAGCATCACCTTGATCCCAAAACCAGACAAGGATCCCACCAAAAAAGAGAACTACAGACCAATATCCTTGATGAACACAGACGCAAAAATTCTCACCAAAATACTAGCCAATAGGATTCAACAGTACATTAAAAGGATTATTCACCACGATCAAGTGGGATTTATTCCAGGGTTGCAGGGTTGGTTCAACATCCGCAAATCAATCAATGTGATAGAACACATTAATAAAAGAAAGAACAAAAACCATATGATACTCTCAATAGATGCTGAAAAAGCATTTGACAAAGTACAGCATCCCTTCCTGATCAAAACTCTTCAAAGTGTGGGGATAGAGGGCACATACCTCAATATTATCAAAGCCATCTATGAAAAACCCACCGCAAATATCATTCTCAATGGAGAAAAACTGAAAGCTTTTCCGTTAAGGTCAGGAACACGGCAGGGATGTCCATTATCACCACTGCTATTCAACATAGTACTAGAAGTCCTAGCCTCAGCAATCAGACAACAAAAAGAAATTAAAGGCATCCAAATTGGTAAAGAAGAAGTCAAACTATCACTCTTCGCAGATGATATGATACTATATGTGGAAAACCCAAAAGACTCCACTCCAAAACTGCTAGAACTTGTACAGGAATTCAGTAAAGTGTCAGGATATAAAATCAATGCACAGAAATCAGTTGCATTTCTGTACACCAACAACAAGACTGAAGAAAGAGAAATTAAGGAGTCAATCCCATTTACAATTGTACCCAAAACTATAAGATACCTAGGAATAAACCTAACCAAAGAGACGAAGAATCTATACACAGAAAATTATAAAGTACTCATGAAAGAAATTGAGGAAGACACAAAAAAATGGAAAAATGTTCCATGCTCCTGGATTGGAAGAATAAATATTGTGAAAATGTCTATGCTACCTAAAGCAATCTACACATTTAATGCAATCCCTATCAAAATACCATCCATTTTTTTCAAAGAAATGGAACAAATAATCCTAAAATTTATATGGAACCAGAAAAGACCTCGAATAGCCAAAGGAATATTGAAGAACAAAGTCAAAGTTGGTGGCATCACAATTCCGGACTTCAAGCTCTATTACAAGGCCAGGAACTTTTATCTTTCTCATTCACTGTTGACTCCCATCACTTACAAATAGGTCTGGCACACAGTGGACTCAGTAACTATTTTATAAGGGACTGAGTGAAAGTAAAATTAAGTTTATGGCTAATCTTAAAGACGTCAATATTATACTAAAGAAAAAAATCAGAAGAATACAAACAATATGATTTAATTTATATAAAGATCAGAAACAAAAATTTTAAAATATAGTGCCTTTTTTCAAAAAGAATGACCTTTATCTGGAAGTTACTGGGCAGGGTGGTATAATTGGGGACCTCAGCTTACTGTTTCTAAAGTCTGGTCATGAGGATATAGGTAGTCATTTTATTATTGTTCTTTAAGCTATGCATAAACATTTATATTTTTATTTATATATAAATATAATTCTATATTATTTTTATATTTTTATAAATAACTATAAAACATCCCTTATAAAAATTTATTTTTAGGGGTACCTGGGTGGCTCAGTGGGTTAAAGCCTCTGCCTTCAGGTCAGGTCATGATCCCAGGGTCTTGGGATCGAGCCCCACATCAGACTCTCTGCTCAGCAGGGAGCCTGCTTCCCTTCCTCTCTCTCTGCCTGCCTCTCTGCCTAGTGTGATCTCTGTCTGTCAAATAAATAAATAAAATATTTTTTTAAATTTAAAAAAATAAAAAATATATAAAAATTTATTTTTACACACTTGAATTTTGGGGGTAAATTTATACTTACCTATTGTTTTTTTTAAATATAAATAACTGGTACTATTATAACCTCATATGATCCCCAAAGCCTCCTATTTCCACTCTACAGGTAAAGAAGCTAGGACTCAAAAGAGAAAAGACTTCTCAAGCCTTAAGACTAATCCTTGGGAGAGCCAGGAGTAGGACTTGGGTCTTCTGATTTCAGAGGTTTGGACCAAAAAGGACAGTGATATTAACACTGCGTTCACAAAGAATTAAAAAAAAATTCATTTAGTAACTTTGAGAATGTTCAGAAAATTTTGATATTAATTTATGTCATTAGTTAATCATGTTGATTCTGTTCTTTTTGCATAATATATTGGCCCTCACATTCTGTTGACCTAAAGTTAAATTCAGGCTTTTGGTCTTGGCATTTAAGAGACTCCATGCTCTGACTACAACCGTCCCCACCTCATCTTCTACATTTTATTCCAGTATGCTGGAGAACTTTCCAAACCTGATATGTCATTTCATATTACATTTCCTTTATTATGATTATATCTTTATCTTAAGGCACCATCTTGCCTTCTCTGCTTATTGGACACTTGCCTGTCCCTCAAAAGCAGCTTAAATATCCCCCACCTGCCACATAAGCCATCTCCAAAAGCACCTTCTTGGTGAAACCATTGTACAGTATTGGGACTTTTATTAGAGCAAAACTTTTATTCTGTCTTGTACTATACCTCTTCCCTATATGCTAAATTAGAAATTACTTGAAAAAATAGAGTCTACCCTATGTGTATTTTTATCCACCACCAAACAACATGCAATGGTGTAGCATATTCTTTCAATAACCTTTAAACTGAATCTAGTAATTTACTCAAACAAATAGCGAATAAATGTTTAATGGGTCCCATAGACATAAAATTTTCTTTATCAGTTTCCCTTAAATTCTTCAAGTTAAATTTAAAAGGACAGCTTTCTGATATAGTTTTTCCTACTTAAGTGTAAATAATGCGGCATTTGATTCTATCATGATCATTATTATTACCATTATTGACAATGGTGTTGGTGAAACAAGGTGTTTTCTATTGTTAGGAGACATTGATATCTTATCTACTTGTTGCTGTAGATTAGGCACAAATAACAGTATCAGGACCAACCAGTACTCCTAATTTTATTCTTCATTTGTTATACAGTATTCCAGGTATACTGCTGTTTCTGAAACAGCCAAGAGGTTAGGAATTAAATCTGATATCTCATTCTTTGCATGTACAGGCACGTTTGGTAACACGGCAAGAATCAACATAAATGAATCTATTGATCTTTTTCAAAATTTGAGTACAAGCCAATTTAGGATCAGATTTATTAGATGTCAAGTGTAGCAGCTGTAGGAAGATCAGTGACATAATTAAGAACACTGTTGACTGTTAGGAGGAAAATGAGGGGGCATTTTTTTTTTCCTGATACAGAGTAAGAAATGCTAGTTGAATATCAATAATTTGGTCATCCATGAAAGTACACGTCACATTAATATTAAAGTCTATTAATGGTCTTTAAACTCTGCCTGTTTGGCACTGAGACTCTCTGACAAGTTACATAATAAAGTAGTCCAAAGAACGCTTCCTTAAAAACTTTTTACACTCTCTTCCATAATACAACATCCTGATTTCTCACTATCTTTCTAAATAAAATCTCATGTTAAACATTTCCTATGGGAGAACACACAAAGTACAGGAAACCATCCCACTAAATTGATAACTTATAAAACCACCTCATCAAGAAAAAAAGCTACTTGTTTATACAACCAAATTAAAGGCAAATGACATAGCCTTCGTTTTGTGTTTATACCAACCCAACAGTCAACTTAACCTCCAGAAATAAATGTTAGTCTTCAATTATTTTCATCTAAACCATTCAGTATTTTAGCTTATCCAGTGCATTCTAAGCTATCATACATTTCAATATATCTCCATAAGAACAGCTTTCACCTATTATTTGAATATTTCTGCTTTTATTTACCAGTCAGTCTCTATTATTTCCAAGTGCATTACCTTTGCTAGGTATATCACACTCACAATTGCCAACCTAACATTAATAACACAAACCCCTTAAATCTTATGCGTCCTTCAACTTCCTACTTTTCCTTGTCAGTCAACCCTCTGGAAAGAACAATTCATGCTTACCGCCTTGTCTATTTCCTTGTTTCTCTTGAATTCACTTCTTACATCTCCCTTAAAATTGCTGAAATGATGGTGGTCACTTCTTACTTGGACTACTCAAAGAACACTTTGTACTCTCTGCTACATTATGCACCACTGACCCCTTGTTCCATTCTTAAAGTTTCCACTTGCTTGGCCTCTGTGTCTCTGCTCTTGCACTCTTATTCCAGGTCAGTTCTTCCTGTTTTCTTTCACAGACTCTTTCTCAGATGTTCACCAATAGGATATAGAGAACTGGTTTACAATACTTCCATAAAAGGATTGAGGTGTGCTAATCTTCACCACTTTGCCATCAGCTAGATGTGATATCTGGAGATTAATAAGCCATCTTGGTCCCCAAGGTTGGTCCATGTGTTGAGGGGAGAGGATTAACGAAATAGAAGAGGATGTTAATAATAATGTAGCTTCACCCTACAACCCAACAATTGCATTACTAGGTATTTACCCCAAGATGTAATGAAAACAAAGAACACATGCACCCCAATGTTCATGGCAGCAATGTCCACAATAGCCAAACTGTGGAAGGATCTTCAATGTCCTTCAACAGATGAATGGATAAAGAAGATGTGGCTCATATATACAATGGAATACACTCAACCATCAGACATGGATGGAACTGGAAGGGATGATGCTAAGTGAAATAAGTCAAGCAGAGAAAGACCATTATCATATGGTTTCACTCATATGTGGAAGAGAGCGTGGAGAAACACAGGGGAAGGGAGGAAAAACTGAATGTGAAGAAACCAGAAGGGAGACAAACCAGAGAGATTCTGGACTCCAGGAAACAAACTGGGGGTTGCAGAAGGGAGAGGGTGGGAAATGGGATAGCCAGGTGATGGGTATTAAGGAGGGCATGTGTTGTGATGACCACTGGGTGTTATACACAACTAATGAATTGTTGAACACTACATCAAAAACTAGTGATGCAACTAGTGTTGTTGGCTAACTGAACATAAATAAAAAATAAATAATAATGTAGCTTCTTGCCAGTTCTTGTAGCAATCACATTATTTTATGATATTTTGACACCTTAAGGGGTACTTGCTGGCTGAGAAGACTGCACATCCCAAGGCTAATTCCTAGAGATAACAAATAACTAGCTGATATGCATTTCAGTGTAGCACTCACATCCCCAACTACACACCAAGACAATTTTTTTCCCCTGCCCTCAATCAACCCAGGGCCAGGTACCAGATAAGTAGGGATATCTTTGTCCCAAAGTCCATCAGAATTACTCAAATTAGCTGATCCTAGATTGTTAGCCTTACCTTGCCTTCCCCACAGAACCCCCCCAAAATGCTGTGACCTATGCTTTCCTCTCACTCCTGGTTCTGCCTCCTGACCAAATTTGGTGCTTCTATGTGGCCCTGTGCAGTATGCCGTGCCTCTCATTTCTAATGGAACTGCAAGTAACAACAAACTTTTCTTTCAATGGCATTGACCTCTCCCTGTCATCATTCAGTCACCTTTATAAATTAAGATCCCCACCCAAATCAGCCCTGGAATTTTACGTCTAAACTTTATTAACAAAAGTAGTGCAAAAGCACTACTAAATAGAGCACTATTTACCCACAGAATACAAAAATAGTAATTCAAAAGGATACACGCACCCTGATGTTTAGAGCAGCATTATCTACAATAGCCAAATTATGGAAACAGCCCAAGTGTCCATTAACTGATGAATGCATAAGGAAGATATGGTATATATACAATGGAATATTCAAATATACATATTCTATATATATACATATATATAGGATGGAATATTATGAAATGGAATAAAATATATATGTGATATATATATATGGAATGGAATGGAATATTATGGAATGGATGGAATATTACTCAGCCATAAAAATAATGAAATCTTACCATTTGAAATAACACAGAGTTAAAGAGTATTATACTTAGTGAAATTAGTCAGAGAAAGAGAAATACCATATGATTTCACTCAAATGTAGAAATTCAGAAATAAAACAAATGACCAAGAAATACCATATGATTTCACTCAAATGTAGAAATTCAGAAATAAAACAAATGACCAAGGGAAAAAACAGAGACGGAGAGACAAACCAAGAAACAAACACATCTATAGAGAAAAAACTGATGGTTACCAGAAGGGAGGTGGGTGGAGGGGTGGATTCAACGGTGATGCAGATTAAGGAAAGAAATTGTCCTTAAGTATTGTATCATTATGTTGTACACCTGAAACTAATATTACATTATATATTAACTAGCTGGAATTTAAATAAAAACTTTTTTAAAAAGAAGACATAACCTCTGTTTTGTTTTGTTTGTTTTAAAGATTTTTTTTTTTTAATTTGACAGAGAGAAACCACAAGTAGGCAGAGAGGCAGGCAGAGAGAGAGAGAGGGAAGCAGGCTCGCCGCCGAGCAGAGAGGCTGATGCGGGACTCGATCCCAGGACCCTGAGATCATGACCTGAGCCAAAGGCAGCGGCTTAACCCACTGAGCCACCCAGGTGCCCCTACCTCTGTTTTGTTTAAATAGCTGTTATTTTCAGCCAAATACTTATAGTCAAATATTTACACATTTATATTTATAGCCAAATCCTCTAACATAGGTATATATCACTTGTACATTTCCTTCAAATACAGCATGTTCAAATCTTGCTATTATTTTGTCCCCCTCAAATTTGTTCTTACTCCTATTCTTTCTTTTCAGATAATATTATCATGATGTAAGATAGTAATCCAAACCAGAAATCCAGTAATCATCCTAGAATGCCCCACCTTCATGACATTCAATGAATAACCAGGGCTTTTGCATTTTACCAGCTTCCTACATATTTCTTGACTGTATCGCTACCCTGCTGCGCATATTAACTGCCTGTGCCTTGCACATCTTTCCTCTACTAATAAATAACACTGAAAATAAAATAAACATTATTTATTAGGGCCTAAGAGCCCCCTGCATCATTTTCTCTTTTACTTTTACAACTTTACCTTTTTGTACTACTTTCTTCTCTCCTTACCCTTCAGGCACAATGTCCTCCTTTGTGTCTCTTAAAGATATTGATCTTATTCCCATCACAAAGCCTTCAAACTGGCTATTTACTCTGTTTACAGGACTAATCCTTTCTCCAAGCTCTTCACATTAACCATTATGGTCAAGACAGGGGAGGACATTTTCAAGGGCTTCAACTAACCCTTTGATTATAATGGTCATTACCCCATAGACAAACATGTACAAGTCAGAAATTTCTGCCAGTTGCTAATTATATCTATCCTAATTGCACATTCAAGATCCAAGGAAATAACTGCAAATGGACCTAGAGACCTCTAGAGTATGTTTTGAAATGTGAAAATGTGAAATTGTTTTAGGTGCCCTCAGTACCAATGTCAGTTCATACTTCATTACTAGTTATCCTCCTTATCATCGCAAAATTTTCCTGGCAAATGACATCAGGTCTGTTTAATAAAGGATCAAAGGAGTATTTATTTTATATATTTCTAAAGGCATTAAGGATTATTTTTCAAGAGTTCACCTGAAATGACTGGACTTCAGGTCTATGAACTTAGATTTGAAAATTGAATGAGGGGCCACAATTTTCCATTGTAATAGTTACCAACTTTCCACTTGTCAGCTTTCTTGCTAAAAACTCCATGATCTATTAGCTAATGTCATAGCTCTCTGTAGTTCAAGGCACCGTTTTCTTCTTTCTAGCCTTATCACATATTATGGCTATTACGTTTACCATTCCTCTCACAGTAAAGTACCTCCACCTGGCTTCTATAATTTCATAAGGTGGAGGAAGATGGAAATGGGGAGTAGTTGTTTAACAGGTACAAAGTTTCAGTTTGGGTTGATGAAAGTGTTTTGGAGATGGATGGTGGTAATGATTGCCCAGCAATGTGAATGTACTTAATGACACAGAACTGTACATTTAAACATAGTGAAATATTAAATTTCCCATAATATATATTTTATCACAATAAAAAATAGCAATCCAAAACTATAATCCTCATAATCATCACTGCTCCCATGGAGCATAGTTATAATAGTTGCTTTAAAGTCATTATCTGATACTCACAACATTGGGTCATCTCATAGTTGGTTGTGTGTGTGAGTGTGTGTGTGTGTGTGTGTGTGTGTGTGTGTGTCCTGATTTTCCCCTGGAAATTGTTCATATTTTTCTCCATTTATTTGTATTTTGAGTACTTTTGGATTGCATTCTAAACATTATGGATTTGGGATTTGACTTCTCCAAATCTTTGTGCCCCCCTTCACAATATTGTGCTTTATTTTTCAGTCTTCATGTTGTCGTTTATTTTGTTCTGAGTTTCCAAGTGTCATCAGGGATCTGGCTGGTGTGGGCTAATGCCACCATACCAGAATAGGATGCTCCTTCCACCTTTCTGTTTGTTTGTGGAAATGTCAGCAGTGCCCAGCCAAGAAATCAGAACCAGTTGTGTTTATTCAGATGTAAGGACTTTAAATATGAGTAAATTGGTTTCACAGGTGATGATGGAAGGTCTGAGAAAACAAAGAGACTGACAATAGCTAAAAGCTGCTGTCACCCTTAGGATTGGAAAGACAATGGAAAGAGATGTTACCAGAGCCCAGATATCAGGGCTCTCTGGTAAAAGCTAGAACATCAGAAGATGCACCACTGGGAATATGGTGGCAGTTGTTCCTTCAGGCTTGGAGCTACAGACAAGATCATTCACAGCCAGAGATGTTGCAAGAAGAGGCAGAGTGATTTGGAGCAGAATACCCTGGCTTCTCCCCTCCTTTCACCTTCCAATCTTCCATCAGTACCCTACATTGAACAAACCTTCCTGGAAGCCAGAGTGAAAGAGAGCCAGGGAAATGTACTTTCTTAACACAGAGAAAATCAGGGGAAGGTAGGAAAATAAATTTGAGTCAAACAAGCATTTGCTGGCACACTGAAGTAGTCTGAAGTAAATCCCAGACATCTATCATTTTGCCTATAAATACTGCTCTTGAAAATTTTAAAGTGTGCTCAAAAATCAAAGCCTACATAAAACAGCAAATAGCATCAATTGTCTAAAAGCTTGATATTTGCCAGAACTGTAGGAATGGCTAGATTTGAAATTATTAATTCTCAAAATACAATTTATGTCACATAACTCCAATTATTGGTATAAATGAATAAAAAGCCAGCCATTGTCCTGTCCATATCTTGATCACCAATCAAGATTAAAAGACACAGATCAAAAACAGATGAACACAGGGGAAGGGAAAGAAAAATAAAATAAAATAGAATCATAGAGAGAGAGAGAGAGACAAACCATAAGAGACTCTTAACTATAAGAAACAAACTGAAAATTGCTGGAGGGGAGATGTGTGGGGGAATGCAGTAACTGGGTGATTGCCATTAAAGAAGGCATGTGAAATAATGAGCACTAGGTATTATATGCAACTGATAAATCACTAAATTATACCCCTGGAACTAACTATATGCAAACTAACTTGAACTTAAATAAAATCTTTAAAAAAAAAAAAAAGACACAGATCAAAGCCAGGAAACAGGGGCCAAAAATAAAGGAAATCCACACTTAGACACATGAGTGACATACTGAGAAAGATAAGTAAGAAGCTTTCTCCTTCCTAACTGCAAACCCAGAAAACCCCTGAAAATCTAGGATATGCAGTTCACAGGGAAATGAGCTCCTACTTCTCCAACATTATAACACCAATTTCTGGCAGAGTGGATGTTTTTCCCCACCCATAATCTTTAATAGCAAAACATTTCAGGAGAGCTGTCAATATGTGCTAACATGCCTCAGATCTTTCTCTCTCAAGTAGAATATAACTTGAATTCTTAGGAAAAACAATTCAAAATAAAATTGGCAATAAAAAAATTTAAGACCCTTTATTTTAAAGTCATACTCAACCTAGAATATTTTGTGGTTCTATTTTTACAAAATATTGAAATTCCCCTATTCATATTTTTGTAATTATTTAAAATACAACCAATGTGAATCAAAGGCATTTTTAAAAATCCATTGTTGTATAGGTAATTTCAACTAGGACTCAATTTCTCTGAAAAAAAAAAGACATAAAATGGAAAAGTTTATGGAAGATTGTGCATTTTCATTCTCTTCATGTTCTCTTTATATTTTTGAACATAAATGTTATAAGTCAGCCTTTAAGTGGAATCTTAGGCTAATACTTTATGTCACTATATGTAATTAAGATCCAAATACTTTAAATCATTTGCCTATATAAGTTTTTTTTTTTACATGAAGTAAAATAAACACAGGAGTGAGCCACTATAATTTGTTAGGGAGGAGGATGAGAATGGGGCTTGACTCAGTTAAAAGTGGTTTATACAGACTATCTTACTCTGGGGACCGAATAAGTCTATGCAATTTTTATGCCAGTTAACTGCTGCATAATTAAAGTTTCCAAATAGGTCAGTGGTTCTCAAACTCCCCCAGCCCAAGCAGAAGTGACAAAGCCCCCATGTGACACAATTTCATCAGCAGTCCCGGACTTGGTTGCACAGCTGTAGCATAATGAGAATTAGTTCTCCTTTAACTAGCACTAACTTTAGTCTTTATCACAACTGAGCCCACCATGAGTGAGAAGTAGCTAAGTTTCTACTTAAAGAATATATTTTCCCTCAGATGCAAAGAGCAGTTATAATGATCAAACTGAAAACAATGCATGTATTTCTTCTCACATTTTTTGTGGCACAGATACACCTGGGAAAGCATAAGTACTGCAGAAAGCACTCAGAGCTGACATTTTAACATTCCCAGGAAAATACGTGTACTTGCTTTAATGCCTTCACAGAAATAGAACAGCCAATATAGTGCTTTGCACAGGTGTAATTTGTCAATTTTATCACACACGGGAAACAGTACTGACTACTGAAGAATATTCTCTTTGGATGTAAAGCTAACCAAAAACCAAAAAAAAAAACAAAAACAAAAACAAAAACAAAAAGCAAAAAAACCCCAAAAAAAGAAAAGAAAAAAAGTGTTAATCACAGTTGAGAAAAGCAGGAAGGTCAGTCCTTAACTACAGTTGCTCTAAGAGATTTTTCCCCAACCACACCTCAAAAGGGAGAAGGTTGAAGGGGAGGAGCTGCCAAGGGGACAGAAGGAATGGAGGGAGGAGTGAATTTAAACCATGAATTCCTTTTCCTCACAAGCGTCAATCTATTTGATCCTGACATTTCCTATGGGTAGTTACACGACCTAGATTTCACCTGGGTCTCATATAAAAAATCATTAAGACTTTACAACAGAATGTGTTTATGAAGCAGTCACCAAGTATCTTTGGTACTGATTAGCCAAACATGACATAAAAGAATCAATGTCAAATCTTTCCCAGATACTATCACAATTTAGTATTTAATCATCGTTTTCAGCATCAGTAAAATTTGATAAGCTCCTACTTGACTGATAGGACTTTAGATTTTTCTTTGCTCCACGTTACTCTTTACAGAAATTCCCCATCTTGGAACAATACAGATGGTTTCACCTAGGAGGTAAATGAAGCCAAACTGTGTCAAGCCAAGCTACAGACCTTCGGTTATGTGGTTTGGATCCTGCACAAAATATTTAAATAGACACTGGACTAATTGGGAGAGGGGGAGCGGGCTATGGACATTGGGGAGGGGAGGCGAACCATAAGAGACTATGGACTCTGAAAAACAACCTGAGGGTTTTGAAGGGTCAGGGTGGGAGGTTGGGGGAACAGGTGGTGGGTAATGGGGAGGGCACGTTTTGCATGGAGCACTGGGTGTTGTGCAAAAAGAATGAATACTGTTATGCTGAAAAAATAAATAAAATGGAAAAAAAAATAAAAAAATAAAAAAAATACGGCTACTAGAAAAAAAAAAAAAGAAATAGATTGGCTAATCACTATATATAAAATATACTAATTATCATTAGTCATCAGGGAAATAAAATTAGGATCATAATTAGAGACCACTCTACACCTAATTGAACAACTAGAATCAACACAACTGACCACACCAAAGACTGAGACAGATGTGGAGCAGCTGGGACTTCCATACACTAATGGTGGGAGTGGAAAATGGTATTAAACACAAAGGCAGAAAAAAGGAGTTTGGCCAAAAAATGAAACTTTTCTCAAGTGAAGCATTCTCATAAGTGAAATACAGCAATTCCACCACTCGATCTTTTGACCTTTGACCAAGAGAAGGGAAAACATATGTTTAGAAAAAATGTATCCATAGAAACAACTGAAATGCCCACCGACATTTAATTGGAAAGGGGAGAAAAAGCTCGTGTATTCATAAATGGAAATACAATTTGGCAATAAAGGGCAACAAAAACTTATATACCAAATGGATGAATCACAAAAATATGGGGAGTGAAAAAAAACAGACACAAGAGTCCACAGTGTATAATTTCACTCACATGAAACTCTAAAAAAGACAAATCGAAACTAGAGTTTCAGGAAATAAATCAGCAGGTGCCACGGGCAAGGGAAGGGTTGGTGAACTAACTCCAAAGAGCATGAAGGAAATTAGGGGTGATGGAAATGTTTATCTTGACTAGTTTTGTGGTTAATGTGTGTATATATTTGTTCAAATTCATAAAAACTGTGCATTTATCTTGTATGGAAAATACACGTCCAAGGACCCTATTTTCAGAGTCATACTGTATCTTTCTTTAATAATTTTGACTATTCACTACCATTTCTTATGCACATAATTTCAGATATAGCGTCCCTCAGAACCCTCACAAAGCACACCGAGGCAGGTGTTATTACTTTTATCACCTCAAAGATGAGGAAATAGGGCTCAAAAAAAATCAGTAAATTAGTCTGAGATGATGTAGGCAATAAGTTGCTGCAGTATGATTAGTCATGATTCTCTCAGTACCATCATTCCCCCTTATCTCTCTACAAACCCTTGGGCTTTATTTTAACCAGGATGTACAACATGGCACTATTTTCTGTCTTATATTACTCTTTCATATTTTATTATAGAAATTGATATAAAAGCTCTCACCCATGACTTCCTTTGAAGCTGAAGAAATTAGTGCAATAATCTTTGCCCTGACTTTCTTGTTACCTCTGTGTTATCTCCTAATTACTGTCTCTAAACATTTTTCACTGTTAAAGTTATAATGTAAATTAAATTAATTCTCTATATATTATTTGAAAATAAAATGTCTTTTGATTTGGTGCCACCTTAATTACCTATGTGCTCCAAATAATATTTGGTCCCACTTGTTATATCAATTTAGAAATATTCTGTTTCCTTTTAGTCCTTCAGAGATGAACCCTATACCATAAATGGTAAACATTTATGTTCATAATATTGCAAATGCCCTTTCACCGACATATAGAAAGACTTATTTGATGTGGGCCAGATTCTTTTGTCTGGTTTTCACACAGCTCCTGTTACATTTTATGTTTAGGACTACTAATCACTCATCTGAAACCTTTTAGTTCACTCTACCTACTGGTAAATATCTGGTGATACCCACTAACTCACTAATGCACTTTAGGATAACCCCATTTTATTAACTGCTTTGTTCTTTCAAGGACCAGTTTATTTATATTTTACTCTTGTAAAAATAACTTATACTTCTATGAAAAATCTCATATAGTAACCAGTAAGTTTTAGCAACCTTAAAAGGGCATAAAAAATTAGCTGTATTAAGTGACAACACTTGGACATCTGACAATTAATGAATAGGAATCAGAATGTTCAATATATAAGTGGTTCTCTTTCATCATCTCTTTAACAGGTTTTAAATAGCAAACTTAGTTCTTTCTAAGTATTTTCAGATTCAATATATCATCTTTATATAGTGAGTTTAAATAATTTTCACATCACAGATAAATCACAGATAGTTGGTGTCTTTCAAAAAATAATGTGGAGCCCTCACCTCAGGCAAAGGTGATACCATTAATAGGAACTGCCCAACCCTGTAAAATGCATAAGTATTATTTTTGTATTTTGCCAACACAAGCCAGCAAGCCACTCAGACCATATTTGTCCTAATTTATTTCCTCAGGGAAAGCATCTTCTCCTTAAAGTCTGCGATCTCAAGTGGTAGAATACAAGGAAGCTGAAGGAAACCTTCTGGAATTTCTGGAAAAGCCACTGTAGTTTAAAGTGCCAATTATGATGGTACCCCCAAAGCCCTGGCCATTCTTTACATCCAAACCTCTGGAGCACTTGGGTGGTGCTGTCTTCATTCACCAAAGATGCTACAGAATCCATGAAGTCAGCAAATGTGTATAATACTCCAACAGTATATGCTAAGCAGGCAATTTTATCATGGTCTCTTTATCTGTATCACTTATGAAGAATCAGCTCATCCTTTATGCCTGGAAGGATAAAGCCTGGAAGCATTTCTTCGAACACTAGAACATTAGAATATTACTCAGTAATATTATAATAGTATAATAGTACTTAGAACACTAGAATATTAGAACACTAGAACATTAGAATATTAGAATATTAATCAGCCATCAGAAAGGATGAATACCCAACTTTTGCATCAATCTGGAGGAGATTATGCTGAGTGAAATAAGTCAAGCAGAGAAAGTCAATTATCATATGGTTTCACTTACATTTAGAACATAAGGAATAACATGGAGGACATTAGGAGAACAAAAGGAAAAGTGAAGGGGGGAAATCAGAGGGGGAGATGAACCATGAGAGACTGTGGACTGTGATAGACAAACTGAGGGTTTTAGGGGGTAGGGAGTGAGGGGATGGCTGAGCCTGGTGGTGCGTATCAAGGAGGCACATATTGCATGGAGCACTGAGTGTTATATGTAAACAATGAATCTTGGAACTCTACATCAAAATCTAATGATGTATTATATGGTGACTAACATAACACAATAAAATTTTTTTTAATTAGCATATCCTTGTTTTGTTTGAAAGTCCACCTTAGCAGCTTCCACTGGGGCCAGAGCACAGTCAGTAAAATCTTCAGCACTGACAGAGGAAGCAAAATAAAATGGTGTGCAACAAAGATACCTATCCTCTTTGAACATTCTTTTTTAAAAAACAATCTTCAAAGGCTTTTAAAAGTCAAATTTTCCAAGTCTCTGCTTAGATTAGCCAATGAAAATGGGAGCCCACCCATCAGGCAAATTCTTTTTTTTTTTTTCCCATTTTATTTATTTTTTCAGCGTAACAGTATTCATTCTTTTTGCACAACACCCAGTGCTCCATGCAAAACGTGCCCTCCCCATTACCCACCACCTGTTCCCCCAACCTCCCACCCCTGACCCTTCAAAACCCTCAGGTTGCCCCAACCTCCCACCCCTGACCCTTCAAAACCCTCAGGTTGTTTTTCAGAGTCCATAGTCTCTTATGGTTCGCCTCCCCTCCCCAATGTCCATAGCCCCCTCCCCCTCTCCCAATCCCACCTCCCCCCAGCAACCCCCAGTTTGTTTTGTGAGATTAAGAGTCATTTATGGTTTGTCTCCCTCCCAATCCCATCTTGTTTCATTTATTCTTCTCCTATCCCCCTACCCCCCCATGTTGCTTCTCCATGTCCTCATATCAGGGAGATCATATGATAGTTGTCTTTCTCCGATTGACTTATTTCACTAAGCATGATACGCTCTAGTTCCATCCACGTCGTCGCAAATGGCATGATTTCATTTCTTTTGATGGCTGCATTGTGTATATATACCACATCTTCTTTATCCATTCATCTGTTGATGGACATCTAGGTTCTTTCCATAGTCTGGCTATTGTAGACATTGCTGCTATAAACATTCGGGTACACGTGCCCCTTCGGATCACTATGTTTGTATCTTTAGGGTAAATACCCAGTAGGACATATTTGTGATTATGGTTCTATGAAGTTTCAGTGGTGGGTTTTAAATCATGCCATGACACAACTCCCTGTTGCGTATCTGAGTTTAGTGAAATGCCACAGGCACGGGAGTTGTCTGATGTGTAAGGGCCTATTTAATACACTTTCATTTATGGTTAAGAAGATGGTGTTAAGAATTTGCCTGATGAACTCTACGGAAAGCGTTCATCAGGCAAATTCTTAACACCATCTTCTTAACCATAAATGAAAGTGTATTAAATAGGCCCTTACACATCAGACAACTCCCGTGCCTGTGGCATTTCACTAAACTCAGATACGCAACAGGGAGTTGTGTCATGGCATGATTTAAAACCCACCACTGAAACTTCATAGAACCATAATCACAAATATGTCCTCCCAGAATGTCAGAGGGCATGTGCCACAGTGTGGACCATCTCTTTCCTGAGATAGCTATCACCCAGTCCCTCCCCCTGGCTGACTGTGGCTCTCAACTAATGTTATTTTACTTTGTCCTAGGGTTATCACTTGGGACAGTACTGTGGGTTGGTTTAGAGTGAGAACTGGGTAATAGGTCCATCAAACTTACATCACCTGATCTAATTACTTCCTCCTCCCCATTCTTACCCTGTGCTTCCTGGCAAGAGCCTCTCTTCTTTTGCCCTGGACCAACCAAGTCTTCTCCCCAACCTCCCACACCTGTTCTTCTGATAGTCCTCCCCACGTAACTGCTTCTTTTCTTCTCAGTCCCTCTCACTGAGGTCCAGATGCACAAATCCACTCAGCTCCATCCTGTCACACATTTGTCCTTAACTTCATCTTTCTTTCCTGCCCCATAACTACCTGCTTTCCCTGAAAACAGACTGTAAGCTTCTGGAGAGCAAGGGCCTTTGCCTATGTCTGTTCTCAACTAACGTTTGATGAATTAATACATGAACACAGCAGCCAGAGAACTGAGACCACCTCAGTTTATTCTTCTTAAAAAAATGGTGTAATTAAATCTTGCCTCACATTATTCTTCTTAACAAAATGGTATAATTAAATCTTGCCTAAACAAATATTTTAAAAAGGGTTCACTATCTTAGAGTAACTGGATATTTTGGCCAATCTGCCTGCTGCCTGAGTCTGGCACCAATTGTAGTATTGACCTGGAAAATTAAGAGCCCAGTCCAGTATGCAGCATATCTGCAAATCAATAATAATTCACATTTGTAATGGTCTTATCCTCACCTTATACATCAGCTTAAATAGCCAATTCTTTATTACCACGACTGTGTTTAACTCCATTTTCTGTTTCCATATTTGCCCTATTCAGCCTCCAAGTCATTCCTGGGATTAAATTCCTGATCCAAAATCCTCATGCCTAAATTGGGTTCCTGCTAAATGTATCCAGGCCTTCACAACACCATCTGCCAGTTCTATCTATCTGTTAAGCCCAGACACCTCTGTTCTGGTACATCAGTTATCTATTGATACTAGCCCTCACAGTCAAGGGCTTACAACAACAATGAATTGTATCTCATGACTCCATGGGTTGGCTGGCCTCAGCTGGTTGGCTCTTCTGTTGGTCTCACCTGGTCACTTAAGCATCTTTAATTTATTACTTACTTGACTGAGACTAGGGGGTCTAAAATGCCCTCACTTTCACATCTGGGACCTTGGTGCTGAGTCTTGGATAGAGAGCTCTCTCCACAAGTCCCATAATGCAGTAGTGTACTCAGGCTTTCTGATAATGGTGAGGTTCCAAGAGAAGATGAGAGAAGAAGCCACAAGGCTTCTTACAGCCTAAGTTTTGGAACTCATACAATGTCATTTCTACTAATTTCTACTAGCTAAATTAAGTCATAAAGTTAGCCCATATTCAAAGTAGTAGACCAACTCCCCCTCTAGCTCAGAAAAGCATCAATTTTATATTGCAAAGCAGCATGTTTGGGAGTCCTTATAACAATGAACTTCTGCATCCGTTCTGTATGGCTACTCAGAAAATCTCAAGTTCTGCTGCCCCCTTCCTGACATGGGAACCTAAAAAATAAATACACTTTCTCTCATTTCAAAATACATGTGGAGGAACAGGAGTAATAATAAAAAGCATACAGTCTAGTCACAACGAGCATTAGAAGGTAGAAAAACAATAGAACAGAACTGGCAGACAATATCCTCTCCTGCCTGCACAGCCTAAAAAACATGATTTCTCAGAGTGCAGGGTACCACTTTCCATTCAAGGGGGAACAACCCTTTATTGTGGGGAACTATACTACTAATTGATTCAGCACTTAGGAGCCTTTCAATCCCTTGGGTTACTAAAGTCAAGCAACCAGGGTTAAGGGTGGCCTCGGAAGCCAGAATTGGACAGAGAAGCAGGGGACTTCATTTAGGGCTTGCTCCTTTTAAAGGAGCTTGGTGGAGGTGCACCCTAAAACATGATATATATTACCCAGTCCAGCTCACCAAGGCTAACAATACAACTAGAATTCAGAAAAGAAGTCATGCTTATATAATAAGCAGGTGGTCAGGAAAACTCATGAGTGGTATCTCCTAGGAAGGTGATGGGTGAACAAACTGCAACAAAAAGTTCATGAAGAAACTGCAAATATGTTGTAATCAAGAGAATTAGAAGAAAGTGTGAATTAGAATTAGAAGCAAGAACTCGAATTTTTAAATTTGTGCATTTGTGCAAGGAAAACATAGTGTGATACCTCAGAAAAGCCTCAAATGACTAGATTTTAGTCCCTTTAATCATAAACATATTAAGCCACTTGAGTCCTCTGCATTTTTGAACTAGTTCCTTTTAACCAGCCTCTAAGTCTCCCTAACTTGCACTATTTTAAAGAGAAATGTAGTCACCCTAATTGCGTAGTTTCCAAAGTTAATGATTTCCTAAAGCAATAGAGTTATTATAAATGAATCCATCTTGCTTTCTTCTAATATCTTCCCTGAGTTGAAATTAATTTATATACTAATGAGTATTAAAAGTAAATCTTCAGAAGCATTTTTGCAGGTGGTATCTGACTCAGACATTTATATTCTGTTTCAGGAAACAAAACTACAAAGAAGGAAGATATAAACCTTTTAAGGTAAGTCTCATTGAATTGACATCTTATACAAACAAGTGTTAGTGAGGCAATCATTGCAGATATGTTAATTAGAACATTAACAAAACCAACCAAATTCATCTTTCATGTGATTTTTATGTTGCCTTTATTAAAGAAACACAGAATCTGAGATTCTTTCTTACATACATATACAAGCAACAACAAAAATATCAAAAGGATAAAATTTTATGAGAAAAATAATATAGCAACATCGATTTACAAAATGGAGCCATCTTGAGGGGGAAAAATTTACTTTGTTAAGGGTAGAAATTCAGTAACATTTTCTCAACTAATGGAAAGTCATTCCATGATTAATGGAATGAAATGAACCAGAAAATTTTGATATAATCATTTGCGGAATTTCATTTTCCTTTTCGGGGAAGGAGGTAAGAGGTTGTCTATAAGAAAAGTCCAAGACCTTCTTGCTAGATCTAACAATTGTAAATAATTATGCCCCCAACTTGGGACCACACAAATATATAAATTTATTAATAACAAACATAAAGACACTCATTGATAACAATAAAATAATAGGAGATCATAATATCCCACTCATGGTAATGGACAGATCATAATGGTAGAAAATCAATAAGGAAACAATGACTTTCAATTATACACTGGACCAGATGGACTTAAGAGACATAGTCAAAACATTTATCTTAAAGCAGGAGAATACACATTCTTTTCCAGTTCACATGGAACATTCTCCTGAACTGATCACATATTGGGTCACAAATCAAGCCTCAACTAGTACAAAAAGATGGAGATCATACCATGCATACTTTCAGACCACAGTACTATGAAACTTTAAGTCACGCACAAGAAAAATTTGGAAAGACCACAAATACATAGAGGTTAAAGAATATCCTACTAAAGAATGAATGGATTAGGGGTACTGGGGTAGTTCAGGTGGTTGGGTGTCCACCTTCCTCTTAGGTCATGATCTCAGGGTCTTGGGATTGAGCTTTCCTTTGGGGTCCCCTCTCAGGGAGGAGTCTATCCCTCTCACTCTGTCCCTTCCCCTTCTTATGCTCTCTCTCTCTCTCAAATAAATAAATAAAAACTTAAAAAAAATGACAGGGTTAACCAGGAAATTAACAATAAATAAAAAACACATGGAAACAAATGAAAATGAAAACATGACAGTCCAAAACCTTTGGGATGCAGCAAAAGCATTAATAAGCGGAAAGTACATAGCAATACAGGTCTACCTCAAGAAGCAAGACAAGTCTCAAATATACAACATAACCTTACACCTAATGGAACTAGAAAAAGAGCAGCAAAAAAAGCCTAAAGCCAGCCGAAGAAGGGAAATAAAGGTGACTAGAACAAAAATAAATGATACAGAAACAAAAAAACAAAAACCTAGTAGAACATCTTAAAAAAACGAGGAGCTGGTTCTTTGAAAGAACTAGTAAAATTCATAAACCCCTAGTCAGACTTACCAAAAAGAAAAGAAAAAGAACCCAAGTAAATAAAATTACAAATGAAAGAGGAGAAATCCCAACCAACACTGGAAATAAAAACAATTATAAAAGAACATTATGAGCAATTACATGCCAACAAATTGGGCAATCTGGAAGAAATGGATAAATTCCTAGAAACATATAAACTACCAAAATTGAAACAGGAAGAAATAGAAAATTTGAACAGACTCACAGCCAGAAATTGAATCAGTAATCAAAAATCTCCCAACAAACAGAAATCTGGGACCAGATGGCTTCCCAGGGGGAATTCTACCAGCCATTTAAAGAAGAGTTAATACCTATCCTTCTCAAGCTGTTTGAAAAAATAGAAGTGGAAGGAAAACCTCCAGACTCATTCAAAGAGGCCAGCATCATCCTGATTCCAAAACCAGACAAAGACCCCACTGAAAAGGAGAATTACAGGCCAATATTCCTGGTGAACATGGATGCAAAAATTCTCAGCAAGATACTAGCATATTGAATCCAACAGTACATTAAAAGGATTATTTAACATGATCAAATGGGATTTATTTCCTGGCTGCAAGGGTGATTCAATATTCACAAATCAATCAATGTAATATACCACATTAATAAAAGAAGGGACAAGAACCACATAATCCTCTCAATAGATGCAGAAAAAGCATTTGACAAAATAAAGCACTTATTCTGGATATGCTGAACAAAGTAGAGATAGAGGGAACATACCTCAACATCATAAAGGCCATATATGAAAGACCCACAGCTAATATCATCCTCAATGGAGAAAAACTGAAAGCTTTTTGTCTATGGTCAGGAATAGGACGAGGATGTCCACTCTCAACACTGTTGTTCAACATAATGCTGGAAGTCCTAGTCTTAGCAATAAGACAACAAAAAGAAATGAAATGCATCTAAATCAGTAAGGAAGAAATCAGACTTTCACTCTTTGCAGACTGCATGATATGCTATGTAGAAAACCTAAAAGACTCCACCAAAAAATTGCTAGAACTGACACATGAATTCAGCAAGTCCCAGGATATAAAATCAACATGCAGAAATCTGTTGCATTTCTATACATCAATAATGAAGCAGCAGAAAGAGAAATCAAGGAATCAGTCATATTTTCAACTGCACCAAAAATTGTAAGATACCTAGAAATAAACCTAACCAAAGAGGTGAAAGATCTATACTTTGAAAACTACAGAACACTTATGGAAGAAATTGAGGAAGATACCAAAAAATGGAAAAACATTCCATGCTCATGGACTAGAAGAACAAATATTGTTAAAATGTCTATGCTACCCAAAGCAATATACATATTAAATTCAATCCCTATCTAAATACCACCAGCATTTTTCAGAGAGCTAGAACCATCCTAAAATTTATATGGAAACAGAAAAGCCCTGAATAGTCAAAGTAAGTCTGTAAAAGAAAAGCAAAACTAGAGGCACCATAATTTCAGACTTGAAGTTATATTACAAAGCTTTAGTCATCAAGACAGTATGGTACTGGCACAAAAACAGGCACACAGATCGATGGAACAGAATAGAAAACCCAGAAATGGACCCACCATCATATGGTCAACTAATCTCTGACAAAGTAATAAGGAATATCCAATAGGAAAAAGACTCTTCAACAAATGGTGTTGGGAAACAGCCACATACAGAAGAATGGAACTGGACCATTTCTTACACATTTTCTTATACAAAAATGACTCAAAATGAATGAAAGACCAAAATATGAGACCGAAAGCCATCAAAATCCTAGAGGAGAACACAGGCAGCAACCTCTTTGACCTTGACCACAGCAACTTCTTACTATTCACATTGCTGGAGGCAAGAGAAACAAAAGCAAAATTGAACTATTAGGACTTCATCAAGATTTAAAACAAACAAACAAAACAAAAAAAAAACTTCTGCACAGTGAAAGAAATAGTAAATAAATTTAAAAGACAAAGTACCAAATTGGAGAAGATATTTGCAAATGACATGTCAGATAAAGGACTAGTATCCAAAATATGTAAATAACTTATCAAACACAACACCCAAAAACAAATAATCCAGTTAAAAAATGGGCAGAAGACAAGAATCGACATTTTCCCAAAGACATACAGATGGCTATTAGACATATGAAATGATGCTCAACATCATTCATCATCAGGAATATACAAATCAAAACCATATGAGATACCACCTCACTCCTGTCAGATGGCTAAAATTAACAAAAACAGATGTTGGCAAGGATGCGGAGAAATGGGAACCCTGTTACACTGTCAGTAGGAATGCAAACCAATCCAAGGCCTCTTTCCTCAAGATTTTCAAATACATCTCTAATATGAATAAGTGCATTACTACACAATTGTCCAGACCTTTAGCACAAACTCAGTGGATAATTCTGCCCCAAATGGACATTTGACTAAATAATTGATATTCCTCATATTCACTCTGATAAGTTCAATTTGAGTAATAATAAAATTGAGGCCCTTTTACAGAAGTATGTTCAAGAAGTAACAAAGCTGGAAATTAATTTTTGTGCAGTTTAGCCATGTTATCTCAAAATTTAAAGATTTCAGAGCAAATTGTGATTCAAAGATAAAGTCCTCTGTTTTTGTTCTGCTGACATGCAGTTCTTTTTAAACACCCCTGGTTGCAAGAGATACACCCATTGGTAACAGAAGTGTGAAAGAAAAATCAGAGGAATTGCTAAAATTAACAACTCAGGAAACAACAGAATAGCAAAGATGTGGAGAAAAAGAAACCCTCTTACACTCTTGGTAGGAATGTAAGCTGGTACAGCCTCTCTGGAAAACAGTATGGAGGTTCCTCAAAAAGTTAAAAATAGAGTTACCCTATGACCCAGCAATTGCACTGCTAGGTATTTATCCAAAGGATACAAACGTAATGATTTGCACATGTCCCCAATATTTACAGTAGTGATTTCCACAACAGCCAAAATATAAAAAGAGCCCAGATGTCCATTAGCAAATGAATGGATAAATACATACACAGTGGAATATTACTCAGCCATTAGACATAGATGGAACTGGAGGGGATAATGCTAAATGAAGTAAGTCAGTCAGAGAAAGACGAATATATGATTTCACTCATATGTGGGATTTAGGAAACAAAACAGATGAACACAGGGGCAGGGAAGGAAAAATAAAATAAGAAGAAAATAGAGAAGGAGATAAACCATAAGAGACACTGAAACAAACTGAGGGTTGTTAGAGGGGAGATGAGTAGGGGGAAAGGATAACTGGATGTTGGGCATTAAGGAAGGAACTTGATGTAATGAGCACTAGGTGTTATATACAACCAATGAATCACTAAATTCTACCTCTGATGCTAATTTAAATTATCAGAGGAAGTATAAACCAACTAAATACACCTATCTACAACAGAAATTTGCAATAACAACATGTGCTGGGGGATAAAAGCCTGAAAGGCATAGGTATGTGAGTACAGAGCATTTCTGACAAAAGTAACTGAATTACAAAGCAAATTCAGCTTCTAGGTAAGGGTTGTAAGAAAACACACATGACCATATCCCCACATGTCTGCTCACTTCTCATGAGCATAACTCAATTCCACAGCCACATTAAGTGATCAAAGAAGCTGGGTGGGCAGTAGACTATGAGTGGGCAGTAATTCACCCAGCTGTAAGCCAAAGTTCTACAACAGAGAAAGGACAAAATGGATATTAGGAGACAGCTAACAGTCTCTGCCATATTCCTATTCCATAGCTCTTCTTGAAACATTCCCTTCCTTGACTGCTCAAATGTAGTCATAACTTCATGCTAACAGAACGTGCATTGATTTGGGAAACATGTCTACATTTTAACATTTACCTGTATAGGGCCTTCTAAAGTATGCATTATCATTACTTCCAACCCAACTAATAGGAAACAGAGACTAAGAGAATAATAACTTGTTGAAGAGTCAGGGAACGTATGAATTGATTTTTGTTCTTGTATTTTCTTTGTTTCACTCTAGATACAACTTGCTTAACTTTCCACCACAACTTCTGGTTCTGCCTCTGCCACTCAGATTATCCTTTTACAATCTGGTAAGATAATTCTCAAAGTAAAATCATGATACATATACATTAACAAAGACTCTCTCCTTGAGCAAACAAGTTGGGCATCTGCGAGCCCTCTTCTCAATGAGGTCTGGTCCTTGGGCCTTGTCCTCAAGTCTGCCTGGTCCTATTGTAGCAAACACCCTATTAAGCCATTAAGGGTATCCTCCCACCCACGATATCATATCACCTATAACATCTGATTAAATTCCTCATCCCACACCATCCTCCAAGTGTTATCTGATCACCGTGTCTTGCCTTCACCAAGAATCTTCATAGGTCAATTTAACAAGGATTCCCCCTACCCTGGATGTCTCCTGTTAGTAATTTTCTATCCACTGAGCCCTTTCCGTGTGCTCCTTGGCTATAAATCCCTGCTTTTCATTGTTTTTTGATTTGTGCCCCATCTCTCTCTCCCATTGCGATAACTTTGACGACTACTGTTTTAACAAGTGTCAGAATAATTTTGCCTTTTACAACATACAAATATAAATATAAACACATGTTAAGGAATGTTTTTACTCAAATGATACAAGTAATCCATCCCAAGAATAGCTCTGAATTTCTATCTCCAAATAGCCTGTAAAACCCATAGTAAAATATCTTACTCTGTTTTCAAAATTGCCAATTCACTGATGAAAGCCATCCTGCATAAATAAGGATTTAGAAATTTTACATGAATTTATTCTCTGCTCTGAGATCAACTATAGAAAAAGTTCATTTCTAAAATGGGAAACAGGAGTGCCTGGGTGGCTCAGTGGGTTAAGCCTCTGCCTTCAGCTCAGGTCATGATCTCAGGGTCCTGGGATCGAGTCCCACATAGGGCTCTCTGCTCAGTGGGGAACCAGCTTCCCTCTCTCTTTCTGCCTGCCTCTCTGCCTACTTGTGGTCTCTGTCTGTCAAATAAACAAATAAAATCTTTATTAAAATTTTTTTTAATTTTAAAAAAATAAAATGGAAAACAGTTTTGCAATAACAGTATCACAAAGGGAAGTCTGACATATTTGGCTACCAAAACATTCATACAATATATTTGAAAATAAGAAAAATAGAATACCAAAGAAAACCAGTTTGGGAAAGTACTTCATTAAGTATGACAAAGTATCAGCACCTACACCAAATAGTTTATGTAAATGCCCCAAGAATACCTAAGATCCCAGACAATTCACATGAGAGGGAATATGAAAAGTTTCCAAAATTTTGAAAAATACTCAGTCTTGTCTTGATATAATCAAAAAATGAAAATTAAATCATAATTAAGATATAATTTTATATCTATTAAAATGAAAAAAAAATTAAAGTATATGACACCAAATTTTAATGATGTGGTAAAACTAAGACATTTATATATAATTGTAAAACTTTAATATTGTATCCATGATTGTTCTTGGCTGCAAAATGATAATAAGTTTTAAAAGTCATAAAATATTCATAAGCAATTAATTCAGCAGAGAAAGAATAGTTATCCAAGCAGAAATATTCATTATAGCATTATCAAAAGTAGTAAAAAAAAATTCAGTAAAAGATAGGATAGAAAGGAATGGTTAAGTAAATCAGTGAAATATCTAACAGAATACTATGTACTTCTTGACAATAATAATTGTAGAAATATTAAAAATACTTAATATAAGAATCTTTAAAAATATAAATTATAATTATACAAGTATACTCACAAAAAAAGACCACAAAAAATATTTTTAAAAGCTGTGTTCCATTATTGAAATTGTGAGATGTTTTTTCTTTTAAAAACCTACTTTATGGTTCGCTTCCCCTCCCCAATGTCCATAGCCCGCTCCCCCTCCCCCAATCCCACCTCCCCGCAGCAACCCCCAGTTTGTTTTGTGAGATTAAGAGTCATTTATGGTTTGTCTCCCTCCCAATCCCATCTTGTTTCATTTATTCTTCTCCTATCTCCTACCCCCCCATGTTGCTTCTCCATGTCCTCATATCAGGGAGATATAAGAGACTATGGACTCTGAAAAACAACCTGAGGGTTTTGAAGGGTCAGGGGTGGGAGGTTGGGGCAACCTGAGGGTTTTGAAGGGTCAGGGGTGGGAGGTTGGGGGAACAGGTGGTGGGTAATGGAGAAGGCACGTTTTGCATGGAGCACTGGGTGTTGTGCAAAAAGAATGAATACTGTTACGCTGAAAAAATAAATAAAATGAGAAAAAAAATAAAAAAAAAATAAAAACCTACTTTAATGTGAACACATGATTTTGTAAAAACAGGGAAGAAAATAATGGATCAATGACAAAATGAGTGTAAAAATTGCAAACCTCAGAAACACAAGATTTTAAAAGATCTTTTTATGATGAGTTCAGCCAAAAGACATTAATTAAAACATAATAATGAAATAGACCTATGAAATATATTTTCTTGAAGAATGCTACACTTAAAGTGTTACATTTTTACCATTTCTAAAAGAATTTCAAACAGATGATCACCCTAAATAATAACAACAATGAAATAAATTCACAGTATGAACTGCTATATCTTAAAGAACCAAATATAAAATGAATCATCTGGGCGCCTGGGTGGCCTTAAGCCTCTACCTTTGGCTCAGGTCATGATCTCAGGGTTCTAGGATCGACCCCCACTTTGGGCTCTCTGCTCAGTGAGGAGCCTGCGTCTCTCTCTCTCTCTGCCTGCCTCTCTGCCTACTTGTGATCTCTCTTTCTGCCAAATAAATAAATAAAATGTTAAAAAAAATAATAATAAAATGAATCATTGTATCCTCAGAATTTAAAACTGCTTATTTGCTTTATAGTACAAGCATAAATCATACACCTTTAAGACAGATAGATTATGGCAAAACTTGAAGATGAGATGGAAAGAGAAAGAGGAACAGATACCTACACATGTAGAATAAATACTACAATTGTTAAGTAAATAATCAACAAATGGCAAAATCCTTTTGCATGACTTTCAGTAACAGACATCATCCCTCTCATATAGCAGATGCCACAAAGAAATCCTGTAATTATCCATATGTAAGGAGAATTTAAACGAGATTAGAGAATGAAAAAGTCGAGCTTTCATTTGACACACATGTGTCAAATGTAAAATGGTAGCTCTTTAAAAACACTAAAAGTTCATCTACAAGCTGTCAGGTCACAGATGGGAAATGATCTCAAAGAGATCTTTCAAATGTAAATTCTAGATAATTTACTCAAGAACATGGCTTGGGCTAGAAGATATTGCTAGTCAGACCTTTGCATGCATTTTTATATACAAACCCTAACAGCCCATCTGTCTGTGGTTCTTTTTCTTACCCCAATAAAATTATACACATCTCTCAAACTTAAAGATCAGTAAGGGAAATGACAGAGCTAAACAGGAAAACTTATTTTTCTTACACAGTAACAGTGATTTATAACCCACTTAAAAATTAGTAGCCAGACAGAACAAGTATGTTCTTTCCCAGAGGTCAGTAAGATCAAGGTCTAGAACATTCTGACCACCTCAATGGCCAGCGCAATTAGATTGCCACTATAAACACCTGCGTGCCATCTGGCCTTCCTGGGGCTGCCACTGCCATGCATTTCCTTAGACCTGTGTGGTAACTAAGTTAATGATAGGTGCAAATCAGCAGGATATGATAAGTACAGAGACCATTAAGAGTGTCCTCAGAATCTTACTCAACTCATGAATAATAGGTTCACGAGTGCACAATATTATTATTAGAATAATCATATTTAAATGTATGAAAAAACTATATTTTGTTTAAAAATCATTTGAGTGTAGTTTTTGATGCTCTTTAATATTTATTACTGAGAAGTGAAAATTCAAGTAAGTATTGAGCAAAATAACAGAAGCAATGGAATCATTTTATTTTAATGATTTTATACAACAATGTCAGTGTCTCCAAGTGTTTTCACATATGTTATATCTCTTAACTCTCAAAAAATTTTGGCAAGTACTGAGGATCTAGACTATTTTACTATTTAATAATGAGGAATTCAGACAGTGATCTTGGAAAAAAATACCCAGGGTCACAGAAGCAGGACAAAATACAAACTCACAATTCAAGGGTCCTTTGACTCCACACTGTTTTATTTATTCTATATTTCTTACATGGAATAAAATGTAATGGTTATGACTAATTTTCCAAAAAATACTTAAAAATACTCAGCATCTATATGTGATACTAATCAAAAATATGATAACCAGTAGGGAATCTCCAAGAGGCAGATAATAATCTACACTGAGTCATGACATCACAGAATCTCGGGTTGAATGGGAACTCATAAATAAGTTCATCTAACCTCACATCAAAAATACAAATTCCCTCAATGATATACTTGATACATACCCAAAAGTCTTCTGCTAAAATAGATCCAGTAATGGATGAAAGCTCAATCATTACCAAGTCAGAGAATGTCATTATAGAGAGCTGTAATTAAGAAAAATTCCTTCTGTACATTGAAGATAAACTAATACTTTAATCTGCCTATTAGTATTTGTTTGTTATTCCACTCCATGGTTTTTAACCTGGGCTGGAAGAGGATGGATTTGCCCACCAGAGAACATTTGGCAATGTCTGGACACATTTTCCGTTGTTAAGGGGTGTTGCTTGCACCCAGTGGACACAGCTCATAGATGCTGCTAATCATCTTGCAATGCACCGGAGAGTCCCTCAACATCAAAAGATTATCCAGCCAAAAATGTATAATGTGCAGAAGTTAAAAATGCCACTTTATGCTAAAAATCTACCTAGAGAATAAATCTAATCCCTCTTCTCATCAACACTTTTCAAATATTTGTTAAAGTTATCCTGTTCCATTGTGTATCTTCACTTTTCAGTGACAAATGTTCCCAAGTCTAAAACTCTATCTCCAAGGAGCATGATTTTTTGGACCTCTTAGTGGCTTAGTGACTTAGTGATTTAGTGTGGCAAAGGGGTCAGAATTACTGAATGCAATAGAACCATGTATCCCCAGATCTACTTCTGCCTCTAGTAACACTGCTTAGACCTGTATTATCTCTTTTATCAATGATTTCACATCTCAATTCAAACTGGACTTGTGATGAACTAACTGAACTAAGTAAATTTTTCCTTGAAGTAGTGTTAGAACTGCTCTCTTTACTATCTTTGCAGTTAAGTTCTTCAAACCTCAAAACAAGATTTTATGCATTTCAATTGAATATAATCTTACCAATTTATGAAATATATTCAATTCATCAAGTTCTCCCCCCAATTTGGAAGACAGATATTATTCAAATCTTAATTTTCTCCCCAACTGTATCATCCAAAAATTTAACACTTTCCAATTTGAAAATACTGCTCCAAACAAATTTTTTGATTATGCCATATTTTATGTTATATTGCATTAAAATTAGCTTCTTTTAATCCATTCATCTATTCACTAGATCAGCCACTATTTCACAAACATCATTAGCACTTATTCTACCAAGAATTGCATTTATTTGCATTTAGGAGACTGAAAGATAAATAAGTCATGACCTCTGCCATTAAAATCCTCAATAAATATCACAGTTTGGATGTTGTACTCAATAAAATAATATGAAATAGTACTAATAAAGCCACATCCTTGCTGATATTCACCAAAATTCATCCTCCTCTTCTTCCATAAAATACCTTTTAGCCAGAAAATGGCTGCCCCACTAGATACTACATGCCCCTCTTGTAGCTGAGTGGGCTACATATTAAATTCTCAATAATCGAATATGAGTAAAAATGAGATTTATTACTTTTCTGACATGATTTTTAGGAAAATTCCCTAATATTTCTTATTTTGCTGGCTAGATGAATGTAGCAAGGAAGCCCTAGAGCATATAGCAGCTACAAGAGGTAAGGATCTTGGGTTGATGAATGATTTCATAGATAAAAGCCACCCACTAAGCAGGAAAATCCATCTAAGATTATTACCTGAGTGCTAAATAATTCTGCTTTGCAAGGTGTCACAAGCTCTTTGATCTCACATTCCCCGTGCACGCTTACAAAGTAGTGAAAATTCCAAAGAGCTTTTATTTATATGTACTTTATCAATATCATATTGGATATTTTCATTGGAAAATTTAAGAATATTTGTTAATCATATGAAATCATAATAATAAACCAATTATGTGTTAACACTACTGTCATATTTTAGGAAATAGCTTTTCCCAAAAAATTAGTTAAGTACAGTTTACAGATTTCTGCAGATCTCTTTAAAAGTCTGGTTTAGGGGTACCTGAGTGGCTCAGTCGATTAAGTGTCTGCTTTCAGCTCAGGTCATGATCTCAGGGTCATGGGATCAAGCCCTGCATTCGGCTCCGTACTCTGTGGTAAGTCTGCCTCTCCCTCCCCGTATGATCTCGCTCTCTTGCAAATAAATAAATATAATCTTTTTTTTAAAAACCTGTATATTTTTTTTAAAAGTCTGGTTTAATACAAGACAGCTGGATTCTTGTTATCTACTTCTGCATTCAATCTGTTGTAACAGCACATTTTATGTACTCTCTGGAAAATTCCACTGTAACTGTTCCAAGGATGAGAATGAAAAAACTCTACTGTTGGAGTTTGAAAGGAACTCCAACTGTTGAAAGGATGAAAGTGAGAAATAATGTCATCTTTGGTATCAATCAAAAACTGATTTTTGACTTCACAGAGCTCTCAAAGGGTCTCTGCAACTCCCAGGTCCTAGGGCCACACCCTGAAAGAAACCACTCCATTGTGTTGAGCCATTACATGCTTGATTCTCTATTCTAGCAGGTTATCCTCTGTAATCAATATCTTCATTGCAGCTATATGTCTCTAAGTTTGTTATCCAAACTCTTTAAAATTTGCTTTTCTAAAGTCTAGATACCTGTCTGACCAGGTTACAACAAATTGTAAGAACATGTCCACTTTCTCCACACGGTTCCTCCCACTGGCACTTGACCACTTGCTTTTGTGGTCAGTTAGACATAAGTTCATTACGTGCTCTTTTTACTGCTTTCTGTTCTTTCAAAAACATTATAGGAAAAATGAAGTGAATATTTATTAAAGAACTCAAATGTCCATCAGCACTTGAATGGTTAAACAAATTGTGGTAAATCCAAAGAATGGAATACTATTCATCAATTTAAAATATGCTATAGATACATGCAACTCTTTGAGTGGATCTCAAAATAATTATGTTGTATGAAAGCAGCAGACAAGAAAGCACCTACTCTATGACTCCACTTACAAAGGTGTCTAATTAACATAAACTGATCTATAGGAGTAAAAAGCAAGTCAGTGTTTATCTGAAGATAAAACAGGGGAACGGAAAGAGGGAAGAATTATAAAGGGTCACAATGAAATTTCAGGGGTGACAATACACCTTCATTATGACTCATGGGTGTACATACATATATGCCAAAAATTATCAAACTGTATACTTTATGTACAGTTTATTATTATATGGAATTATATGTCAATAAATCTGAGTTAAAAAATGAAATATTCTATTATTTTTTCCTTTTTTTTTAAAGATTTTGTTTATTTGACACAGAGAGAGAGAGATCACAAGTAGGCAGAGAGGAAGGCAGAGGGAGGGGTGAAGTAGGCTCCCCGCTGAGCAGAGAGCCCAATATGGCGGGGCTTGATCCCAGGATCCTGAGACCATGACCTGAGCGGAAGGCAGAGGCTTTAACCCACTGAGCCACCAAGATGAGCCGAAATATTATATTATTTTTAAGGAAAAGAAGACTTCCAATAAGGTTTCAGAAAATTAAAAGCTTTCCCTTTTCTGGGCCCAATTTTTTGTACTTTATCAAAGTAGCATCCATATGTTTTATCTGACCTGGCTGTATGTAACACTGACAACAATAAGTTATTTCTCTCTCCTTTTAACCTCTTCCCTAACTGTAGAGAACACTACATACTAGTATTCTAGTATTAGTATTAGTACTCTGCCACAGAAAGTTACAAAGTTGCATATAATAAATAGCTCCTACCATCAGGAAATACAGTATTCCCCTTTCAGTGACATATTGTCCCTCCTTTTAGAATAGGCACCCACAGAGACCACTTCTTAACATCTTGGCCTTGACAGATTGCCAGTCTGAGAAGGGATATATGTTTTTTTCCATTCTAAGTTTTTTCCTAAGTAGAAAACTCCAGCAACAAAGCTACAACTTCTTATGTCTAAGAGCTCTTACTTAGCTTTCTCTATGTGAAAGTTTCCCCAGTAGTAACTTCCAAGATACAGAATTTCAGACTCTGCACACTTGCTCAAAACATGTTCTTGTGCAAGGGCAATGCTGCTTCTAAATTTGTCAGAATTCTCTGTGAACACAAATCCACTGCATGTCATGACTAACTAGTATAAAAATAGAACCTCATCGGCTTCAGTCTCAATTAAGCCTTTTATTAGATACACTCTGTCTCCTTTTATTACTTACCACAGAGGGGAAAACCATTTAGTCAAATACTAGATATAGAAATGCAGGCTATATTTTCAAATTAGTTTTACCAGAACCAGGCTAATTTAGCTACAGAAGTCAGATGATTTTACAGGTAGTTATCATAAATTTCATTTGAGACGGATTCCTTCAACAGCGGTGAACAGCTGCTTTTCATGTTAGCGGCAGACAGAATTGTAATAACTACGTGTTCCTGTGCTGCTGCCAAGGGACAATTTAAAGACTCCCTTAAATAAGATTCAAAGTGTCCCAACCTTACTAGATCTTACAACCAGTAGAATTCTTTCTGGAAGTTCAGTAAAAGCAGGATTCTTCAAAGAGCATTCATTTATTATTACCTAACAGTTAAAGAAATGCCTTGAGAATGATTTATTTTGAAGGCAATGAGTGTTCTGGCTTTGAGTCCCAGAGGTAATAATCACAGACCTGATATGCAGAATTGCTGCAGAACTCAAACAAGATATTGACTTCCTTTAACCTATAAAGGATGTCAAAGTTCTGATCAGGGTACAGTCTGATTAAGGGAACTAGCCCAGCTCTAATCTTTACTTAAAAGGTAAATAAAAAGTAAATAGTGATCCTCTTAGTCATTTAAGCCAGCATCACTCTCACTTGGCACAAACATAAAAGTAAGAACAGTAGGAAACAGTTTCAAGACATAATAAAATCACAAACAAATAGCATCTCCACAGTACATTACAGTTTTCTAAGTGTTTCATATTCATTATGCACCGCCTCAAAACAAATCCAGGCAGTGTAATAATGACTATCCACATCTGGTAGAAGACAAAACTGAATTACAGAAAAAAAGCTGCTAAATGATTTGACAAAAAGCTACACAGCCAGTATTTTAGCCACAGAACCTAAATTTTCTGACACCAAATATAACATTCCTTCTTATTTTGTTTTACTTTATAAATTATTGATTTATTCTAATTATGACTATAATATATGATGAATACAGAAACACTTGTAAAAGCAGAACAATATAATGTGGAAACTTAAAATTATCCAAAGTCCCATCACCCAACACAAGTTTTGATAAAATCTGGGGTATTTATATGGATATGTAATATATTGACATATCTACTATCTCAGATCAGATTTTCTAGAAAATGGACTCTGAGATGGCTCAGAATACTGTCTTATTCTCTGGAACAATACCTGTAAGAGAGTGAGGGAAGCAGACTGGCAGAAGGGAGAGTGGAAGAGCAATGTAGTTACAACAGACCTCAGCCAATTCTACAAGGAGATGTAGATCTTGGATGGACCTTTCAAGTGGTACTAAACTGAGATCAGTTACCCCTCTATAATACAAATTCACTAGTCATTGGTCATACACTGCCCTGGGGTGGGGGGGACGGGACAGACAAGACAGTTCTCATGGGCCAAAGACAATTCTAAGATAGGAACTCAGATGTGCGCTGTCAGCAGCCAATCTTCCAGAGAGCTGATGGGAATAAGTCTCTGTGCTGGAGAGAGAACCCCAGCCTTCCCTACAGCCTACTCTGTGGTGCCACACTGATCCATGTGCCTTACAGAACAAGGCCGCCCCTGAGAGATGAGTTCTCTGGGATTTTGGTTGGTCTTTATCCTTGACAAAACATACAAGAAGAAGGTTGTTGAAACAAACCGTAGTCACTACTACCACAGCTGGACTCAAAGCCACAATTGACACACACTCTTCCCCTCAATAATTCTTTCTAGATCCCCCTTATCTTTGGCTAACACATCTGCTAAGCTAGACCCTCAGACCTGAAAGATCAAAGCTCCTGGTCACCATGCCTTTCTCAGGCCTTGTCTGGGGCACTTGTCCTTTTACCACCAAAATTGGCCAAGAGAATATTAAAAGATAATCCAGTGCTAGCCTTCATTATGTACATCAGTCCTACCACCTCCTGATGATCAAGGTTAATTACCTTCCTAGAGTGGGGAGTCTTTCCCTTGCTCAAGGATCTCTTGGCCACAGGAGCTCAAATTGGCCAGGAGCAATTTATGGGATTTAAGCTTACATAAAATAGAACTCTTGCACCAAGGTAGAAAGCTTTTTCCACTGAGAACCAGGACTTACAGCAACACAATGCCAAGACTTGTAGAGAAAAGAAGCCCAAATTCCCCAACTGGTATGTTATTAGCTTGACTGTTGTAGTCATTCTATTATGCATATGTATATCACATCATCATGTTGTAGACTTTAGTATAAACAAATTTTATTTAAAAAATAAAAGATCAATTAAGTAACTGATCTCAAATATATCCAGTTCTATTTCTTCTTTTTATTATTTATCAATAACTTATTCTTACAATATCTAAAACCACTGAGGCTATATCCCTATTCACTAATTGAATAAAAACTTTGAAAATGATTCTTCACTGAAATGAGGGAAAAAATCCACAATTATTAGTATTATTAATCATATCATTGTGTATTGCAGATTTAACTTTTAAAACAATGAACCAGCAGTACCTCAGTTGTTCTCTTATTTTATCACAATCCAAGGTCCACTTCATCTAAAACCATGCATATAAAATTTCTTTGAAGCTTGGCTGACTGACCCTTTTGGTCTTGACAGCATACAAATTCAAAAATGTTGTTTGTGATAGTCTCTACTTTACTTTTTTTTTTTTCGATTTTATTTATTTTTTTCAGCGTAACAGTATTCATTGTTTTTGCACAACACCCAGTGCTCCATGCAAAACGTACCCTCCCTATTACCCACCACCTGTTCCCCCAACCTCCCACCCCTGACCCTTCAAAACCCTCAGGTTGTTTTTCAGAGTCCATAGTCTCTTATGGTTCGCCTCCCCTCCCCAATGTCCATAGCCCCCTCCCCCTCTCCCAATCCCACCTCCCCCCAGCAACCCCCAGTTTGTTTTGTGAGATTAAGAGTCATTTATGGTTTGTCTCCCTCCCAATCCCATCTTGTTTCATGTATTCTTCTCCTATCCCCCTACCCCCCCATGTTGCTTCTCCATGTCCTCATATCAGGGAGATCATATGATAGTTGTCTTTCTCCGATTGACTTATTTCACTAAGCATGATACGCTCTAGTTCCATCCACGTTGTCACAAATGGCAAGATTTCATTTCTTTTGATGGCTGCATAGTATTCCATTGTGTATATATACCACATCTTCTTTATCCATTCATCTGTGGATGGACATCTAGGTTCTTTCCATAGTTTGGCTATTGTAGACATTGCTGCTATAAACATTCGGGTACACGTGCCCCTTCGGATCACTATGTTTGTATCTTTAGGGTAAATACCCAGTAGTGCAATTGCTGGGTCATAGGGTAGTTCTATTTTCAACATTTTGAGGAACCTCCATGCTGTTTTCCAGAGTGGTTGCACCAGCTTGCATTCCCACCAACAGTGGAGGAGGGTTCCCCTTTCTCCACATCCTCGCCAGCATCTGTCATTTCCTGACTTGTTAATTTTAGCCATTTTGACTGGTGTGAGGTGATATCTCATTGTGGTTTTGATTTGTATTTCCCTGATGCCGAGTGACGTGGAGCACTTTTTCATGTGTCTGTTGGCCATCTGGATGTCTTCTTTGCAGAAATGTCTGTTCATGTCCTCTGCCCATTTCTTGATTGGATTGTTTGTTCTTTGGGTGTTGAGTTTGCTAAATTCCTTATAGATTTTCGATACTAGCCCTTTATCTGATATGTCGTTTGCAAATATCTTCTCCCATTCTGTCAGTTGTCTTTTGGTTTTGTTAACTGTTTCCTTTGCTGTGCAAAAGCTTTTGATCTTGATGAAATCCCAATAGTTCATTTTTGCCCTTGCTTCCCTTGCCTTTGCCGTTGTTCCTAGGAAGATGTTGCTACAGCTGAGGTCGAAGAGGTTGCTGCCTGCATTCTCCTCAAGGATTTTGATGGATTCCTTTCTCACATTGAGGTCCTTCATCCATTTGGAGTCTATTTTCGTGTGTGGTGTAAGGAAGTGGTCCAATTTCATTTTTCTGCATGTGGCTGTCCAATTTTCCCAGCACCATTTATTGAAGAGGCTGTCTTTTTTCCATTGGACATTCTTTCCTGCTTTGTCGAAGATTAGTTGACCATAGAGTTGAGGGTCGATTTCTGGGCTCTCTATTCTGTTCCACTGATCTATGTGTCTGTTTTTGTGCCAGTACCATGTTGTCTTGATGATGACAGCTTTGTAATAGAGCTTGAAGTCCGGAATTGTGATGCCACCAACTTTGGTTTTCTTTTTCAATATTCCTTTGGCTATTCGAGGTGTTTTCTGGTTCCATATAAATTTGAGGATTATTTGTTCCATTTCTTTGAAAAAAATGGATGGTATTTTGATAGGGATTGCATTAAATGTGTAGATTGCTTTAGGTAGCATGGACATTTTCACAATATTTATTCTTCCAATCCAGGAGCATGGAACATTTTTCCATTTATTTGTGTCTTCCTCAATTTCTTTCATGAGTACTTTATAATTTTCTGTGTATAGATTCTTAGCCTCTTTGGTTAGGTTTATTCCTAGGTATCTTATAGTTTTGGGTGCAATTGTAAATGGTATTGACTCCTTAATTTCTCTTTCTTCTGTCTTGTTGTTGGTGTACAGAAATGCAACTGATTTCTGTGCATTGATTTTATATCCTGACACTTTACTGAATTCCTGGACAAGTTCTAGCAGTTTTGGGGTGGAGTCTTTTGGGTTTTCCACATATAGTATCATATCATTTGCGAAGAGTGATAGTTTGACTTCTTCTTTACCAATTTGGATGCCTTTAATTTCTTTTTGTTGTCTGATTGCTGAGGCTAGGACTTCTAGTACTATGTTGAATAGCAGTGGTGATAATGGACATCCCTGCCTTGTTCCTGACCTTACCGGAAAAGCTCTCAGTTTTTCTCCATTGAGAATGGTGGGTTTTTCATAGATGGCTTTGATAATATTGAGGTATGTGCCCTCTATCCCTACACTTTGAAGAGTTTTGATCAGGAAGGGATGCTGTACTTTGTCAAATGCTTTTTCAGCATCTATTGAGAGTATCATATGGTTCTTGTACTTTCTTTTATTAATGTGTTGTATCACATTGATTGATTTGTGGATGTTGAACCAACCCTGCAGCCCTGGAATAAATCCCACTTGATCGTGGTGAATAATCCTTTTAATGTACTGTTGAATCCTATTGGCTAGTATTTTGGCGAGAATTTTTGCGTCTGTGTTCATCAAGGATATTGGTCTGTAGTTCTCTTTTTTGGTGGGATCCTTGTCTGGTTTTGGGATCAAGGTGATGCTGGTCTCATAAAATAAGTTTGGAAGTTTTCCTTCCATTTCTATTTTTTGGAACAGTTTCAGGAGAATAGGAATTAGTTCTTCTTTAAATGTTTGGTAGAATTCCCCTGGGAAGCCGTCTGGCCCTGGGATTTTGTTTGTTTGGAGATTTTGATGACTGTTTCAATCTCCTTACTGGTTATGGGCCTGTTCAGGTTTACGATTTCTTCCTGGTTCAGGTGTGGTAGTTTATATGTATCTAGGAATGCATCCATTTCTTCCAGATTGTCAAATTTGTTGGCGTAGAGTTGCTCATAGTATGTTCTTATAATTGTCTGTATTTCTTTGGTGTTAGTTGTGATCTCTCCTCTTTCATTCATGATTTTATTGATTTGGGTCCTTTCTCTTTTCTTTTTGATGAGTCTGGCCAGGGGTTTATCAATCTTATTGATTCTTTCAAAGAACCAGCTCCTAGTTTCATTGATTTTTTCTATTGTTTTTTTTTTTTTTTTTTGGTTTCTATTTCATTGATTTCTGCTCTGATCTTTATGATTTCTCTTCTCCTGCTGGGTTTAGGGTTTCTTTCTTGTTCTTTCTCCAGCTCCTTTACGTGTAGGGTTAGGTTGTGTACTTGAGACCTTTCTTGTTTCTTGAGAAAGGCTTGTACCGCTATATATTTTCCTCTCAGGACTGCCTTTGCTGTGTCCCACAGATTTTGAACTGTTGTGTTTTCATTATCATTTGTTTCCATGAATTTTTTCAGTTCTTCTTTAATTTCCTGGTTGACCCATTCATTCTTTAGAAGGATGCTGTTTAGTCTCCATGTATTTGGGTTCTTTCCAGCTTTCCTCTTGTGATTGAGTTCTAGCTTCAGAGCATTGTGGTCTGAAAATATGCAGGGAATGATCCCAATCTTTTGATACCGGTTGAGACCTGATTTGTGACCCAGGATGTCATCTATTCTGGAGAAGGTTCCATGTGCACTAGAGAAGAATGTGTATTCTGTTGCTTTGGGATGAAATGTTCTGAATATATCTGTGATGTCCATCTGGTCCAGTGTGTCATTTAAGGCCTTTATTTCTTTGTTGATCTTTTGCTTGGATGATCTGTCCATTTCAGTGAGGGGAGTGTTAAAGTCCCCTACTATTATTGTATTATTATTGATGTGTTTCTTTTATTTTGTTATTAATTGGTTCTTATAGTTGGCTGCTCCCACGTTAGGGGCATAGATATTTAAAATTGTTAGATCTTCTTGTTGGACAGACCCTTTGAGTAGGATATAGTGTCCTTCCTCATCTCTTATTATAGTCTTTGGCTTAAAATCTAATTGATCTGATATAAGGATTGCCACCCCAGCTTTCTTCTGATGCCCATTAGCATGGTAAATTTTTTTCCACCCCCTCACTTTAAATCTGGAGGTGTCTTCGCGTCTAAAATGAGTTTCTTGTAGGCAACATACTGATGGGTTTTGTTTTTTATCCATTCTGATACCCTGTGTCTTTTGATTGGGGCATTTAGCCCATTAACATTCAGGGTAACTATTAAGAGATATGAATTTAGTGCCATTATTAGTCTGTAAGGTGACTTTTACTGTATATTGTCTCTGTACCTTTCTGATCTTCTACTTTTAGGCTCTCTCTTTGCTTAGAGGACCCCTTTCAAGATTTCCTGTAGAGCTGGTTTGGTGTTTGCAAATTCTTTCAGTTTTTGTTTGTCCTGGAAGCTTTTGATCTCTCCTTCTATTTTCAATGATAGCCTAGATGGATAGAGTATTCTTGGCTGCATGTTTTTCTCGTTTAGTGCTCTGAATATATCATGCCAGCTCTTCCTGGCCTGCCAGGTCTCTGTGGATAAGTCTGCTGCCAATCTAATATTTTTACCATTGTATGTTACAGACTTCTTTTCTCGGGCTGCTTTCAGGATTTTCTCTTTGTCACTAAGACTTGTCAATTTTACTATTAGGTGACGGGGTGTGGACCTATTCTTGTTGACTTTGAGGGGGGTTCTCTGCATCTCCTGGATTTTGATGCTTGTTCCCATTGCCATATTAGGGAAATTCTCTCCAATGATTCTCTCCAATAGACCTTCTGTTCCCCTCTCTGTTTCTTCTTCTTCTGGAATCCCAATTATTCTAATGTTGTTTCATCTTATGGTGTCACTTATCTCTCGAATTCTCCCCTCGTGGTCCAGTAGCTGTTTGTCCCTCTTTTGTTCGGCTTCTTTATTCTCTGTCATTTGGTCTTCTATATCACTAATTCTTTCTTCTGCCTCATTTATCCTAGCAGTGAGAGCCTCCATTTTTGATTGCACTTCATTAATAGCTTTTTTGATTTCAACTTGGTTAGATTTTAGTTCTTTAATTTCTCCAGAAAGGGCTTTAATATCTCCAGAGAGGGTTTCTCTAATATCTTCCATGCCTTTTTCGAGCCCGGCTAGAATGTTCAGAATCGTCATTCTGAACTCTTGATCTGACATATTACCAATGTCTGTGTTGATTAGGTCCCTAGCCTTCGGTACTGTCTCTTGTTCTTTTGTTTGTGGTGATTTTTTCCGCCTTGTCATTTTGTCCAGATAAGAGGATATGAAGGAGCAAATAAAATACTAAAAGGGTGGCAAAGACCCCAGAAAAATGCGCTGTAACCAAATGAGAAGAGACCCCAAATTGTGGGGGGGAGAAAGGGGATAAAAAGAGGTTCAGAAAAAAAAAGGAAAAAAAATTTTAAAAATAAAACAAATAAAGAAAAAATATAAAAAAGAAAGAAAATATATATATATTTAGATAAACTAGTCAAAAAACGTTAAAAAAGAAAAGGGTAAAAGTTTGAAAAAATTTAGCAGAAGAAGAAAAAAGAAAAAAAATTGAAAAAAGAGAAAAAAAAAGAAAAAAAATTGAAGTAGCCGCAAGACTAAAGAATCATGGGGAGAAAGCCATGAGTTCCGTGCTTTGCTTTCTCCTCCTCTGGAATTGCGCTTCTGTCTTAGGAATTGAACCTACTTTCCTTGATAGATGAACTTCGTCCTGGCTGGATATTTTGTTGATCATCTGGGGGAGGGGCCTGTTGTAGTGACTCTCAAGTGTCTTTGCCCGAGGCGGGATTGCTCCACCCTTACCGGCGGCTGGACTAAGTAATCGGCTCGAGTTCGCTTTGGGGAGCTTCTGTTCCCTGAACGCTTTCCGTAGAGTTCCGGAGGACGGGAATGAAAATGGTGGCCTCCTAGTCTCCGGCCCGGAGGAGCTGAGAACCTGGGGCCCCACTCCTCAGTGCGCCCCCAGAGGACAGCACCCAATCACTCCCGTATCTCCAGCCTCCAGCAGCGCTCCGAGCTCACCCAGCCCGCGACCAGTTCAAGGTAACCCCGAGCTGAGAGTTCAGTCCTCGGCTCTGTCTCTGCAGCCAGTTTCTCTGTTCTAATACCTGCGAGCTCTGCGACACTCCAACACCCCCGATCCTTCTGTGACCCTGCGGGACCTGGGGCCACGCTGACCCCGCGCGGGCTTCACCCTGGTTTAGCCTCTGGAGCAATGTCCCTCAGTGGAACAGACTTTTAAAAGTCCTGATTTTGTGCTCCGTTCCTCTGCCGCTTGCCGGGAGCCAGCCCCTCCCCCCGCGGTCTATCTTCCCGTCGTTTTAGATTCACTTCTCCGCCAGTCCTACCTTTCAGAAAGTGGTTGATTTTCTGTTTCTAGAGTTGCTCTTCTTCTCTTCAATCTCCTTTTGGATTTGTAGGTGTTTGCAATGTTTAGATAAGCTATCGAGCTGATCTCCTGCTACCTGATGTAGTCTCAGCCTGCTATTTCTCCGCCATCTTCTCTTCTTCCTCTACCTTACTTTTTGAGTTTTTTTAAATAAGGTGTATTCTTCATATGCTAGGAAGAAAATTTCTTAGTTATTAGCCCAGTGAAGATGTTGATCAATAGTTTGTTTATTTTAATAAGGCAAAAGTATTCTAACTGAAAAAACTTTTACATTTTCCCTTTTTGTTCTTAAGATGTGTAAAAGAGCAATCTTCTCCCCCTCCAAATGCACATTATCATGGATAAGCTACAATAGGCTCACCCACACCTCTATCTTGATCAGGGCAATTCTGAAAGCTTTCAAGCTAATTTGTTTTCTTTTTTGTTTGTTTGTTTTCAAATTTTTATTTAAATACTAGTTAGTTAACATACAGTGCAATATTGGTTTCAGAAGTAGAATTCAGTGATTTATCACTTACATACAACACCCAGTGCTCATCATAACAAGTGCCCTCTTAATACCTATCACCCATCTACCCCATCCCCCCACCCACCACCCTCCACCAACCCTCAGTCTGTTCTCTACCCATCTCAACTTATAGGAGAATTCCACTCTACTAACTAATGCCTTTTCAACAGAGAATTCAAAAGCAACTTAGGGTGGCTCCTTCCATTTATTTTAAATAAAAGTATAATTATTTTCCCACTGGCAATATGCCTTTCAGGAACCATATATTCAGGAGCCTTAATAGTTGTATTATGTATTTGTGTCTTTTTTATTAAATAGAATCTGACCTTTCCCTCCATGCTATTTTAAACCAGGTCCTTTTTCAATGATCTCGATAAATGAAGTTTAAGTATCAGTTTGAGATTTTATAAAATTTTATTCTTTTTAAAGTTTATTTGAAATATATAATTGGTTATTTAGATTTTCTTCTTCTTTATTGGAAATAATAATCAAAACTTGTTGGCTCTAACATTTTTGGTCAATTCTTAAAATGTAGGTCTGTGAAGAGAGGCTTTAGCTCCCTCTCAATTGATGGGTTTGTCCCACACTAGCTTCAAAAGATTTTCCCTCTTCTACCTTCAACTGTCCTTCATTATCCCACTTTTCCCACATTAGCATCCCATAGGTTGTCATCCCTTTGCCTCTATAGTTCATTACTGATGTTCCCACTTTTGCCTAACTCTTGCTCTTTTCAGTTTTTGAACCTATCTTCAGTACTAAACATTATCTTTCTCATTTCCCTCACCTTCATTTCTGAAGCCCAATGGTAAGACTAGCAGCCACCCACAGAATAGAAGATTTAATATTCTTTAAATGTCCATACTACCCACAGTGATCCACAGATTCAACGCAATCTCACTATGTTAAGTGAAATAAGCCAGTCACAAAAGGAAATACTGCATGGTTCTATTTATATGAAATATCTAAAATCATCAAGTTCATAGAATCAGAATGGAATAGTTTTTACCCAGTGAGTTGTTAATCAAAGAACATAAAGTTTCAGTCGTGCAAAGTGAGTAAGTTCTAGAGACCTGCTGAGCAACACTGTGTAACAATGTGTAAAGATACTGTATTACATGTTTTGAAAAATTTTGTTGAGGGTAGATCTCATGTTAAGTGTTTTTAACAAAATATTTTTTAAACCCAAAATCTAAAATGTTTATAACATTAAGCATTTATTTCTTACTCCTTCTACATATCCATCATGAGGGGAGCTTTATTTCAAGCCTTTATACTGTAAGGTACAGGCTGATGATCAGCCATCATTTTAAATTTGCCTGTCTGTGGCAAAAGGAGAGAAATGGCAAATAGACATAGCCTACTAAAACCTCCACTTTGTAGTTATACATGGCATTTCAACTCACATTCAATTATCCAAAGCCCAAAGGAGCAAAGACATGTAACCTTACCATGCATCCAGGAGAAAAAAAAAAAAGGCAGAAAAATTTATATAATTATCTTAGTATTCTTTGTTTTGAAAGTATGAATATCGGGACAGCTGGGTGGTTTAGTCAGTTAAGCACCCAACTCTTGTTTTTGGCTCAGATCATGATCTCAGAGTTGTGAGACTGAGCCCTCCAATAGCATCAGTGCTCAGCACAAAGTCTGCTTGAGAGTCTAATAAATAAATAAATAAATAAATTCTTTTTAAAATAAATAAATAAAAGTATAAATATCAACCAGTATTATTAATTTCAAGTGGGATTCTTAACTATAAAAAATTTAAATAAATACTAAAATGTAAAGACAAAGTAGTTATCTATTACAGAATACATTGTCAAAATTCATATCTACAGAGTTTCAGCAACCCTACCAGTTTGCAAATTCTTGAAACCTATCTACAAATCCAGGAAGCTTCTCTTATAGGAAGAGAAAGCTTTTGATTGCCACAGAATGTTTTAAACCACAGAAGATCAGAAATACTATAAACAGAGCTGACATACAGGTAGGCAGAAACCAGCAGAGAAAACTTAATATAGTGACAAAATATCACTTGTCACCATAACTTTTTTTTCCATTCAGAGGAGTGCAATTTTTCTTTTCATTCATTTATTCCACAAATTTTATTGTGTGCACTGTGTTAGGCAAGGTGTTAATTGCTAGAGATACAGGTAGCAAACCAGCAGAGAAATATTAAACAACTAATTACATAATTTATCACTTAATCTCAATTGTGATAAAAGACTGTCCTATGAGGTAGAAGTTAAAAGTGCAGAATTTAGGAGCACCTGGGTGGCTCAGTCAGTTAAACAGCCAACTCTTGATTTCAGCTCAGGTCATGATCTTGCGGTCCTGGGATCAAGCCCTGCATGGAGCTCTGTGTTTAGTAGGAAGTCTAGTTCTCTCTCTGTGTCCCTCACTTCTCCCTTCCCCACAACTCATGCTCTCTCTTTCTCTCTAAAATAAATACATAAATCTTAAAAAAAGTTTTTAAAAAGTGCATAATCCAGTTTCAAGTGATTTTTAAAATTCCAGTTCTTTCTTTTTTGTCATATGACCTTGCATAAGTTTACTGAAATATCTCTAAGTCTTGAGTTCTTCATGTCTAAATCAAGGACAATGGAATAAGAATGCCTGCATTATAAATTTGTTGTGAGAATTGTGATAACATATGTAAAATGTTTTGCATATACCTGCTGGAGGTAAGTGCATCAAAGATTTTTACTATTATTTTTATTGCTGCTTATTACAAAGGAAATGTAAGTAGCTATTTCTTCATAAAACTAATAAAACACATTCAATAACAACTTTATTGAAATCAGAAAACTAAGAAAGACATGATTGCCCAAACAAAAAAATATGCAAAAATTAGATTCTTGTTTGGTGAGTCCGAGACTGGGGAGGAGTAAGAGACCTTAGTTTTGTCTGGTCCAAGGAAGTCAGAAGATAGCTATCAAATCATTCTGAACACCTGTGGACTCAACCAGAGATCTAAGAAAAGAATTGCTGCAACTCTACAAATAGAAAATGACCACTTTTTGCAAGGTAGGAGGTGCAGAGAAATGATAGAGGAGATACATCAGAAATAAACTGTGGAGGAAGGAGCTTCTGTAAACTGGTTGCCAGAAAGTGATCTAGCAGCTGAGCACAAAATCAGAACTTTTAGAAGTCTTCCCCAGTTTGGGAGGTCCCTGCCGGAAAGGTGCTCAGGTGATGAAGTGGGGTGGAATCCTAGGTGGGACAATGTGGTCTTGGGATCCCTGAAATCACAGAAAGAACAGGGGTGCCTGAGTGGGCAGAGTTCCCAGCATTGGAGTTGAGAAGCTGGCTGCCATCAGGGAGCCTGGGAGCAGGCTCTCAGCTCAAGGTTGCCATAAACCTCGAATACAGCACGATTGGGCAACTGCTCTCTGAGCAGGGAACATGCAAGCAGCAGAAACACAGCAACACTCCTTTTTCCCCTGGGAGGAGAGGCAGGGGTGCACACCCCAGGAGTCTGGAGTGTTTGGAAACTAGAAGCGGGGTCTTGTGCCTGAGATAGAAATGCTCAATCATAGGCTAGGGGAACACAGAGTATGGATGGAGACTAGAGAGACAGGAGTGATTAACTGCTTTTCCCTGCGGGCACACTGAGGAGTGGGGGGGGGGTGATTTTTCAGCTCTGGGACTGGAGATTGGGAGGATGCCATTTTCATTCTCATCCTCTAAAGCTGTGGGGAAAGCCTTCAGGAAAAAAGTCACACAGAGCAATCTGGAGCTGCTTACTTAGACAGGCCCCCTTGGCAAGGGCATTGCAATTCCACCCTGGGCAAAGACACCTGTGAATCAGTGCAACAGGCTCTTTCCCCAGAAGATCAGCACTAAATTTATATCTTCCAGTAGTTAGTCTGAATTTAAATAGGCTAAATGCCTTAATCAAAAGACAGGGTATCAGATTGGATAAAAAAGCAAGACCCATCAATATGCTGTCTGCAAAAGATGCAGTTTAGACCTAAATTTACCTCCAGATTGAATGTAAGGGGGAGAAAATAATTTGTCATGCTAATGGACATCAAAAGAAAGTGGGGGGGTGGCAATCCTTATATCAGACAAATTAGATTTTAAACCAAAGATTGTAATAAGAGATGAGGAAGGAAACCGTATTATAATTAAAAGGTCTATCCAACAAGAAGATCAAACAATTGTAAATATTTATGCCCTAATATAAGAGCAGCCAATTATATAAAACAGCAATAACAAAATTAAAGAAACACATTGATAATAATATGATAATCATAGGGGACTTTAACACCCCACTCACAGCAAGGCACAAATCATCTAAGCAGATCAACAAGGAAACAAGGCTTTGGATGACACACTGGACCAGATGGACTTCACAGATATATTCAGAGCATTTCATCCTAAAGCAACAGAATACACATTCTTCTTGAGTGCATATGGGACATTCTCCAGAATAGATCACATTCTGGGTCACAAAACAGGTCTCAACGAGTACAAAAGGTAGGGATCATTCCCTGCATATTTTCAGATCACAGTGCTTTGAAACTGAAATTCAATCACAAGAGGAAATTTAGAAAGAACTCAAATACACAGACACTAAAGAATATCCTACTAAAGAATGAGTGGGTCAACCAGGAAATACATGGAAACAAATAAAAGTGAAAACACAACTGTTCAAAACCTTTGGGATGCAGCAAAGGTGGTTTTAAGAGGGAAGTATATAGCAACACAAGTCTTTCTCAAGAAACAAGAAAGGTCTCAAACACACAACCTAAACTTACACCTAAAGAAGCTGGAGAAAGAATAGCAAATAAAGCCCAAACCCAGCAGAAAAAGAGAATTAATAAAGATCAGAATAGAAATCAATGAAATAGAAACCAAACGAACAGTAGACTAGATCAATGAAACTAGGAGCCGATTCTTTGAAAGAACTAATAAGATGGATAAACCCCTGGGGAGACTTATCTAAAAGAAAAGAGAAAGGGCCCAAATAAATTAAATCATAAATGAAAGAGAAGCAACCACAACCAACACACTGAAGAAATAAAAAATTATAATATACTATGAACAATTATATGCCAACAAATTAGGCAATCTAGAAGAAATGGATGCCTTCTTAGAGATGCATAAACCAACAAAACTGAAAAAGGAAGAAACAGAAAACCTGAACAGACCCATAACCAGTAAGGAGATTAAAGCAGTCATCAAAAATCTCCCAACAAACAAGAATCCCGAGCTGGAAGGCTTCCCAAGGGAATTCTTCCAAACATTTAAACTGGTTTTTTTTGTTTGTTTGTTTGTTTTGTTTTGTTTTAAAGATTTTATTTGACAGACAGAGATCACAAGTAGGCAGAGAGCCAGGCAGAGAGAGGGGGAAGCAGGCTCCCCGCTGAGCAGAGAGCCTGATGCGGGGCTCAATCCCAGGACCCTGGGATCATGACCTGAGCCAAAGGCAGAGACTTTAACCCACTGAGCCACCCAGACGCCCCTCTTCCAAACATTTAAAGAAGAATTAAAGCCTATTCTACTGAAGTTATTACAAAAAAAAAAGAAAGAAAGAAAGAAAGAAAGAAATGGAAGGGAAACTTCCAAACTCCTTCTATGAGGCCAGCCTTACCTTGATTCCAAAACCAAACCAAGACCCCATCAAAAAGGAGAAATACAGACCAATATCCCTGATGAACATGGAGCAAAAATTCTCACCAAGATACCAGCCAATAAGAACCAACAGTACCTTAAAAGGATTATTCACCATGACCAAGTGGGATTTATTCCTGGGCTTCAAGGTAGTTTCAACATCTGCAAATCAATCAATGTGATATGCTACATATAATAAAAGAAAGGACAAGAACCATATGATCATTTCAATAGATACAGAAAAGCATCTGACAAAGTACAGCATGCTTTCTTGATTAAAACTCTTCACACTGTAGGGATAGAGGGAACACACCTTAATAACATAAAAGCCATATACAAAAAGCTCACAGTGAATATCATTCTTAATGGGGAAAAACTGAGAGCTTTTCCCCTAAGGTCAGGAACACAACAGGGATATACACTATTACCACTGCTGTTCAACGTAGTACTAGAAGCCCTAGCCTGAACAATAAGACACCAAAAAGAAATAAAAGCATCTAAATCAGCAAAGAAGAAGTCAATCTTTTATATTTCATAGATGACAAGATACTCTATATAGTATGAAACCTGAAAAACTCCACCAAAAAATTGCTAAAACTCATACAGGAATTCAGCAAACTGGCAAAGTACAAAATCAATGTAAGGAAATCAGTTGCTTATCTATACACTAACAATGAGAGAGAAGAAAGAGAAATTAATGAATCAATCCATGTACAATAGCACCAAAAACTATAAGAAACCTTGGAATAAACCTCACCAAAGAGGTAAAGGATCTGTACTCTAAAAACTAGAGAACGTTTATGAAAGAAATTGAAGAAGACACAAGAAATGGAAAAATATTCCATGCTTATGGGTTGGAAGAACAATGTTGTTGAAATGTCTATGCTACCTAGAGCAACCTATACATTTAATGCAATCCCTATCAAAATACCATCAACTTTTTTCACAGAGCTGGAACAAACAATCCTAAAATTTGAATGGAACCAGAAAAGACCCTGAATAGCCAAATGAATGTTGAAAAAGAAAGCAAAGCTGATGGTATCAAAATTTCAGACTTCAAGCTATATTACGAAGCTATAATCATTAAAACAGTATGGCATTGGCACAAAAATAGACACATAGTTCAATGGGACAGAATGGAAAACCCAGAATTGGACCCTCAATTCTATGGTCAACAAACCTTTGACAAAGCAGGAAAGAATATCCAATGGGAAAAAGACAGTCTGTTCAACAAACGGTGTTGGGAAAATTAGACAACCACATGCAGAAGAATAAAACTGGACCATTTTCTTACACCATACACAAAAATGACTCAAAATAGATGAAAGACTAAATGTAGGAAAGGAATCCATCACAATTGTAAAGGAGAAGACAGGCAGCAACCTCTATGACTTCACCCACAGCAACTTCTTCCTAGACACATCACCAAAGGCAAGGGATGCAAGGGCAAAAATGAACTATTGGGACTTCATTGAGATAAAAAGCTTTTGCACAGCAAATGAAATGGTTGACAAAACCAAAGCGCCACTGACAAAATAGGAGAAGATATCTTCAAATGTCTTATGAGATAAAATGCTAAAATCCAATATCTATAAAGAACTCAACACCCAAAGAACAAACAATCAAGAAATGGACAGAAGACAGGAACAGACATTTCTCCAAAGAAGACATCCAAATGGCCAACAGACAAATGAAAAAATGCTCAACACCACTCGAAATCAGGGAAATGCAAATCAAAACCACAGTGAGATACCACCTCACATCAGTCAGAATGGTTAAAATTAACAAGTCAGGAAATGGCAGATGTTGGTGAGGATATGGAGAAAAGCCAACCCTCTTATACTGTTGGTGGGAATGCAAGCTGGTGCAGCTACTCTGGAAAACAGTATGGAGGTGCCTCAGAAAGTTGAAAATAGAGCTACTCTACAACCCAGCAATTGCACTACTAGGGATTTACTCCAAAGATACAAATGTAGTGATCTAAAGAAGCACCTCCACCCCAATGTTTATAACAGCAATGTCCACAATAGCCAAACTATGGAAAGAGCCCAGATGTCCACTGAAAGATGAATGACTAAAGAAGATATAGTTTAACCATCCATATGTTGTCTACAAGATTTGGAACCTAAGGATACATCCAGAATGAAAGTGAAGGGATGGAGAAGCATCTTTCATGTCAATGGGCCTCAAAAGAAAGCTGGGGTAGCGATTCTCATATCAGATAAATTAGATCTTAAACTAAAGACTGTACTCAGAAATAAAGAAGGACAATACATCATTCTTAAAGGGTCTATCCACTAAGAAGATATAAAAATTAAATATTTATGTCCCCAATTAGGGAGCAGCCAACTACACAAGACAAATGTTAATCAAGATAAAGAGTCATATTGATATGAGTACATTAATAGTAGGGGATATTAACACATCACTCTCAGTAATGGACAGATCATCCAAGCAGAAAATCAATAAAGAAAAAAGAGCACTGAATGACACATTAGACCAGATGGACCTCATAGATATATACAGAACATTCCACCCTAAAACAACAGAATACTCATTCTTCTCAAGGGCACATGGAACTTTCTCCAGAATAGATCACATACTAGGTCACAAATCAGGGCTTAACCAATACCAAAAGACTGAGATTATTCCCTGCATATTCTCAGACCACAACGCTTTGAAACTGAAACTCAACCACGACAAAAAGTGTGGAAGGAATTCAAACACTTGGAAGCTAAAGATCACCCTGCTTAAGAATGTCTGGATCAACCAGGAAATCAAGGAAGAACTTCAACAATTCATGGAAACCAGTGAGAATGAAGACACTTCAGCCCAAAACCTATGGGATACAGCAAAGGCGGTCTTAAGGGGGAAATGCATAGCCATCCAAGCCTCCCTCAAAAAAAATTGAACAATCCAGAATACACCAGTACTCTTTACACCTTAAAGAACTGGAGAATCAACAACAAATTAAGCCAACCCCACATACAAGAAGGGAAATAAGATTAGAGCAGAGATCAATGAGATAGAAACTAGAGATACAGTAGAGTCTACAGCCATACCACCCTGAACGCGCCCGATCTCGTCTGATCTCGGAAGCTAAGCAGGGTCGGGCCTGGTTAGTACTTGGATGGGAGATACAGTAGAACACATCAACGAAACTAGAAGCTGGTTTTTGGAAAGAATCAATAAGATCAATAAACCATTGGCCAAACAAATCCAAAAGAAAAGAGAGAGGACCCACATTAATAAAATTATGAATGAAAAGGGAGAGCTCATGACTAACATCAAGGAAATAGAAACAATCATCAGAAATTATTATCAACAGCTATATGCCAATGAGTTAAGCAACCTAGACAAAATGGTTGCACTCCTGGAAACCTATAAACTTCCAAAACCAAATCAGGAAGAAATTGACAACCTGATTAGACTAATGTCTAGAAACGAGATTGAAGCAGTGATCAAAAACTGCCCAAAAAACAAGAGCCCAGACCTGACAGATTCCCTGGGGAGTTCTACCAAACATTCAAAGAAGAGTAATACCTATTTCCTGAAGCTGTTTCAAAAAATAGAAACAGAAGGAAAACTTCCAAACTCTTTTTATGAAGCCAGCATTACCCTGATCCCCAAACCAGGAAAAGACCCCACCAAAAAAGGAAAATTTCCGAACAATATCCCTGATGAACATGGATGCCAAGATTCTCAACAAGATCCTAGCTAATAGGATCCAACAGTACATTAAAAATATTGCCCACCATGACCACGTAGAATTTATCTATGGGATGCAAGGTGGTTCAACATTCTCAAATCAATCAATGTGATAGAACAAATCAATAAGAGAAGAAAGAAGAACCACATGTCTATCTCAATTGATGCAGAAAAAGTATGTGACAAGATACAACAATCATTCCTGATTAAAACCCTTCAAAGTACAGGGATAGAGGGAACATCCCTCAACTTCATAAAATCTATCTATGAAAAACCCACAGTGAATATCATCCTCAATGAGGAAAAACTGACAGCCTTCCCTTTGAGATCAGGAACATGACAAAGATGTCCACACTCACCACTGCTACTCAATATAGTACTAGAAGTCCTAGCAACAGCAACCAGACAACAAAAAGAAATAAAAGGTATTCAAATTGGCAAAGAAGAAGACAAAGTCTCTCTCTTCACAGATGACATGATACTTAAATGGAAAATCCAAAAGACTCCACCCCCAAACTACTAGAACTCATACAGCAATTCAGGAATGTGGCAGGATACAAAATCAATGTACAGAAATCAGTTGCTTTCGGGGCGCCTGGGTGGCTCAGTGGGTTAAAGCCTCTGCCTTCGGCTCAGGTCATGATCCCAGGGTCCTGGGATCGAGCCCCACATCGGGCTCTCTACTCCGCAGGGAACCTGCTTCCTCCTCTCTCTCTTCCTGCCTCTCTGCCTAGTTGTGATTTCTCTCTGTCAAATAAATAAAATATTTAAAAAAAAAAAAAAGAAATCAGTTGCTTTCTTATATAATAACAATGAAAAAATAGAAAGGGAAATTAGGGAATTGATTCCATTTACTCTAGTACCAAGAACCATAAGATACCTGGGAATAAACCTAACCAAAGAGGTAAAGGATCTGTACTCGAAGAACTACAGAATACTCATGAAAGAAATTGAAGAAGACACAAAGAGATGGAAGAACATTCCATGCTCATGGATTGGAAGAATAAACATCGTTAAAATGTCTATACTGTCTAGAGCCATCTATACTTTCAATGCCATCCTGATCAAAATTCCACCTGCGTTTTTCAAGGAGCTGGAACGAACAATCCTAAAATTTGTATGGAACTAAAAGAGACCCTGAATTGCTAAGGAAATGTTGAAAAAGAAAAACAAAACTGGGGGCATCATGTTGCCTGATTTCAAACTTTACTACAAAGCTGTGATCACCAAGACAGCATGGTACTGGCACAAAACAGGCACATAGACCAGTGGAACAGAGTAGAGAGCCCAGATATGGACTCTCGACTCTATGGTCAAATAATCTTTGACAAAGCAAGAAAAAATATACAGTGGAAAAAAGACAGTCTCTTCAATAAATGGTGCTGGGGAAATTGGACAGCTATATGTAGAAGAATGAAACTCGACCATTCTCTTACACCATACACAAAGATAAACTTGAAATGGATAAAAGACCTCAACATGAGGCGGG